>NC_041384.1:381027101-381090909 GCF_002162155.2 Triticum dicoccoides
GGAACTGTTCATCCAAACCCCCTCAACAATGCTCACTATTCATCAAGGGAAGGAGGTAGCAGTGTTCGATCAACTTCAGTTAGCAGCAGCAGTGAAGGAATCACTCGGGTTCAGTTAACAACAAGGGATCGATCGATCGCTCGGGTTCAGTAACGTGTATCCTGCAGTGCAACCGCTCGGGTTCAGTTAGAGCCCAACGCCTCGCACACACACGCATGCGTACGAGAGAAACGCGCATTTCTCGGCCCCCGACCACCCACAGTAATCGGGAACTCCTTGATATTTTCTGCGCCCACCCTTCTACCACGGTTTTTTCCACCATGGACGGCCCAAAGAATGTCATGCAGCTGTGTCTCCGGCCCGCCCAGGACGAAAAGCCCATTTTCTGTCATGATTTTTTGTCATAGAAGTAGGAGCCCACCACATCTATGATGATACCAAGTTTTTTCACAATTATCGTCATAGAAGTTTCATAAGCATGACACGAAAAAAATTCATTCGGTCCAAATGTCACAGATGTGTCTTTTTTTGTAGTGCCTCCTGAGGAAGATTAGGTCTTGGCGGCGGCTCCGTATTGTAAAATGCAATGAGTCCTTCTCCCTGATTTTTTTTTCTCCCCGAAAGTGAATATATGGAGTTGGGGCTGAGGTCAATGGAGTCCCAGGGGGCCCACGAGGCAGGGGGCGCACCCCAGGAGGGTGTTGTAACACCCACAATGTGGCTATATCTCCCACGTGTCGGGGCACGACTTAGAGGCATAGCCGCATGGTAGGCTTGTCGCAAGAGGGGTAATCTTCACACATCCCATGTCCGACTGCGAAACCAAAATAAAGGAATACAACCCCAAAAGCTATATCCCCGATCGTCCCAACTGGGCTCCACTACTAATCAACAGGAAACAAAACAAAAAACGATCAAGATCTTCATCGAGCTCCCACTTGAGCTCGTTCGCGCCACCTGCACTGGTATCATCGGCACCTGCAACTGTTTGGAAGTATCTATGAGTCACGAGGACTCAGCAATCTCACACCCATGAAATCAAGACTATTTAAGCTTATGGGTAGGATAAGGTAATGAGGTGGAGATCCAGCAATCACTAAGCATATATGGTGGCTAACATATGCAAATAAGAGCGAGAAGAGAAGCAACACAACGACCGTGAAGCTAGAAGTGATCAAGAAGTGATCCTGAAACTACTTACGCACAACCATAATGATGTCTACTACACAACCTTCTTCTTGTAGACGTTGTTGGGCCTCCAAGTGAAGAGGTTTGTAGGACAGTAGCAAATTTCCCTCAAGTGGATTACCTAAGGTTTATCAATCGGTGGGAGGCGTGGGACAAAGATGGTCTCTCTCAAGCAACCCTGCAACCAAATAACAAAGAGTCTCTTGTGTCCCCAACACACCCAATACAATGGAAAATTGTATAGGTGCACTAGTTCGGAAAAGAGATGGTGATACAAGTGCAATATGGATAGTAGATAATGGTTTTTGTAATCTGAAAATATAAAAACAGCAAGGTAGCAAGTGGTAAAAGTGATCACAAACGGTATTCCAATGCGTTGAAACAAGGCCTACGGTTCATACTTTCACTAGTGCAAGTTCTCTCAACATTAATAACATAATTGGATCATATAACTATCCCTCAACATGCAACAAAGAGTCACTCCAAAGTCACTAATAGCGGAGAACAAATGAAGAGATTATGGTAGGGTATGAAACCACCTCAAAGTTATCCTTTCTGATCGATCTATTCAAGAGTCCGTAGTAAAATAACACGAAGCTATTCTTTCAGTTCAATCTATCATAGAGTTCGTAGTAGAATAACACTTTAAGACACAAATCAACCAAAACCCTAATGTCACCTAGATACTCCAATGTCACCTCAAGTATCCGTGGGTATGATTATACGATATGCATCGCACAATCATAGATTCATCTATTCAACCAACACAAAGAACTTCAAAGAATGCCCCAAAGTTTCTACCAGAGAGTCAAGATGAAAACATGTGCCAACCACTATGCATAAGTTCACGAGGTCACGGAACTCGCAAGTTGATCACCAAAACATACATCAAGTGGATCACATGATATCCCATTGTCACCACAGATAAGCATGTGCAAAACATACATCAATTGTTCTCAAATCCTTAAAGACTCAATCCGATAAGATAACTTCAAAGGGAAAACTCAATTCATCACAAGAGAGTAGAGGGGGAGAAACATCATAAGATCCAAATATAATAGCAAAGCTCGCAATACATCAAGATCGGATCACCTCAAGAACACGAGAGAGAGAGAGAGAGAGAGAGAGAGAGAGAGATCAAACACATAGCTACTGGTACATACCCTCAGCACCGAGGGTGGACTACTCCCTCCTCGTCATGGAGAGCACCGGGTTGATGAAGATGGCCACCGAAGGGGGATTCCCCCCTCCGGCATGGTGCCAGAACGGGTCTAGATTGGTTTTCGGTGGCAACGGAGGCTTCTGGCGGCGGAACTCCTGATCTATTCTGTTCTCCGATGTTTTTAGGGTACATTGATGTATATATAGGCGAAAGAAGTCGGTCAGGGGAGCCACGTGGGGCCCACGAGGGTGGGGGCACGCCCAGGGGGCAGGCGTGCCTCCCTGCCTCGTGGCCACCTTGAAGCTTCCCTGACGTCTACTCCAAGTCTCCTGGATTGCTTTTGTTCCAAAAATAACTCTCCCGAAGGTTTCATTCCGTTTGGACTCCGTTTGATATTCCTTCTCTTCGAAACACTGAAATAGGCAAGAAAACATCAATTTGGGTTGGGCCTCCAGTTAATAGGTTAGTCCCAAAAATAATATAAAAGTGTATAATAAAGCCCAGATAATATAATAGCATGGAACAATAAAAAAATTATAGATACATTGGAGACGTATCAAGCATCCCCAAGCTTAATTCCTGCTCGTCCTCGAGTAGGTAAATGATAAAAACAGAATTTTTGATGTGGAATGCTTCCTAACATATTTCTCAATGTAATTTTCTTTATTGTGGCATGAATGTTCAGATCCGAAAGATTCAAGATAAAAGTTTAATATTGACATAAAAATAATAATACTTCAAGCATACCAACTAAGAAATCATGTCTTCTCAAAATAACATGGCCAAAGAAAGTTCATCCCTACAAAATCATATAGTTTGGTCATGCTCCATTTTCATCACACAAGAATGATCTCATCATGCACAACCCCGATGACAAGCCAAGCAATTGTTTCATACTTTAGTAATCTCAAACTTTTTTCAACTTTCATGCAGTACATGAGCGTGAGCCATGGATATAGCACTATGGGTGGAATAGAATATAATGAAGGTGGTTATGTGGAGAATACAAAAAAGGAGAAAGTCTCTAATCAATGCGGCTAATCAATGGGCTAGGGAGATGCCCATCAATTGATGTCAATGCAAGGAGTAGGGATTTCCATGCAACGGATGCACCAGAGCTATAAATGTATGAAAGCTCAACAAAAGAAACTAAGTGGGTGTGCATCCAACTTGCTTGCTCATGAAGACCTAGGGCACTTGAGGAGTCCCATTGTTGGAATATACATGCCAAGTTCTATAATGAAAAATTCCCACTAGTATATGAAAATGACAAAACAAGAGACTCTCTATCATAACGATCATGGTGCTACTTTGAAGCACAAGTGTGGAAAAAAGGATAGTAGCATTGCCCCCTTTTTATTTTTTTATTTTTTTGGGCCTTCTTTTTTATTATTATTTGGCCTTTATTTTTATTTTTTTTATGGGACAATGCTCTATTACTGATGATCATCACCCTTCTATTTATTTACAACCCAATGATTACAACTCGATACTAGAAGAAGATACTACTCTATATGAATGCCTCCAGCGGTGTACCGGGATTGTGATGAATCAAGAGTGACATGTATGAAAAAAAATACTAACGTTGGCTTTGCCACAAATACAATGTCAACTACATGATCATGCAAAACAATATGACAATGATGATGCGTGTCAAAATAAATGGAACGGTGGAAAGTTGCATGGCAATATATCTCGGAATGGCTATGGAAATGCCATAATAGGTAGGTATGGTGGCTGTTTTGAGTGTGATAGAGTGTATCGTATCACGGGGTTTGGATGCACTAGCGAAGTTTGCACCAACTCTCAAGGTGAGAAAGGGCAATGCACGGTACCAAAGAGGCTAGCAATGATGGAAGGGTGAGAGCGCGTATAATCTATGGAATCAACATTAGTCATAAAGAAATCACATACTTATTGCAAAAATCTACAAGTCATCAAAATCCAAGTATTACGCGCATGCTTCTAGGGGGATAAATTGGTAGGAAAAGACCATCGCTCATCCCCGGCCGCCACTCATAAGGAAGGCAATCAAAGAAACACCTCATGCTTCAAATTTGTCACACAACGTTTACCATACGTGCATGCTAAACTTCAACACAAATATTCCTCAAATTCACAACTACTCAACTAGCACAACTTTGATATCACTATCTCCATATCTCAAAACAATCATCAAGTATCAAACATCTCTTAGTATTCAATGCACTTATATGAAAGTTTTTATTATGCCTAAAATCAAATTGCCATGTTGTTCTAAAGGACTCTCAAAATAATATAATTGAATCATGAGAGATCAATTATTTCTATAAAATAAAACCACCACCGCGCTCTAAAAGATATAAGTGAAGTACTAGAGCAAAAACCATATAGCTCAAAAGATATAAGTGAAGCACATAGAGTATTCTAATAAATTCCAATTCATGTGTGTCTCTCTCAAAAGGTGTGTACAGCAAGGATGATTGTGTTAAACTAAAAAGAAAAGACTCAAATCATACAAGACGCTCCAAGCAAAACACATATCATGTGGCGAATAAAAATATAGCTCCACGTAAAGTTACCGATAGACGAAGACGAAAGAGGGGATGCCTTCCGGGGCATCCCCAAGCTTAGGCTTTTTAGTGTCCTTGGATTTTAACTTGGGGTGCCTTGGGCATCCCCAAGCTTAGGCTCTTGCCACTCCTTATTCCATAATCCATCAAATCCTTACCCAAAACTTGAAAACTTCACAACACAAAACTTAACAGAAAATCTTCGTGAGCTCCGTTAGTAAAAGAAAACAAACCACCACTTCAAGGTACAGTAATGAACTCATTATTCATTTATATTGGTGTTAAACCTACTGTATTCCAACTTCTCTATGGTTTATAAACTCTATTACTAGCCATAGATTCATCAAAATAAGCAAACAACACACGAAAAACAGAATATGTCAAAAACAGAATAGTCTGTAGTAATCTGTAACTAACGCAAACTTATGGAACCCCAAAATTTCTAAAATAAATTTATGGACATGAGGAATTTATATATTAATCATATGCATAAATAATTAACAAAATATCACTCTCCATTAAAAAATTGAAGAAAATCTTGTGAGTGCTAAAGTTTCTGTTTTTTACAGCAAGATCGCAAAGACTTTCCCCAAGTCTTCCCAAAGGTTCTACTTGGCACAAACACTAATTAAAAGCATAAAACCACATCTAAACAGAGGCTATGAATTATTTATTACTAAACATGAGCAAAAATCAAATAACAAGAATAAAATTGGGTTGCCTCCCAACAAGCGCTATCGTTTAACGCCCCTAGCTAGGCATGATAATTTCAATGATGCTCACATAAAAGATAAGAATTGAAACATAAAGAGAGCATCATGAAGAATATGACTAGAACATTTAAGTCTAACCCACTTCCTATGCATAGGGATTTTGTGAGCAAACAATTTATGGGAACAATAATCAACTAGCATAGGAAGGCAAAACAAGCATAACTTTAAAACTTTAAGCACATAGAGAGGAAACTTGATATTATTGCAATTCCAACAAGCATATGTTCCTCCCTCATAATAATTTTCATTAGCATAATGAATGAATTCAACAATATAACTATCACATAAAGAATTCTTTTCATGATCTACAAGCATAGAAATTTTATTACTCTCCACATAAGCAAAATTCTTCTCGTTCGGGATAGTGGGAGTAGCATAAGAAACTTGAATACTATAAATTGTTTCCACATTAAAAGAGTAATGTTCAGAAAAATGGTAATCATAATCATGACAAGTTTTATAATCATCACTAATTTTTATAGCATAAGTATCATCACAATAATTATCATAAGTAGCAACTTTGTTCTCATCATAATCAATTGAAACCTCTTCCAAGATAGTGGAGTCATTACTAAATAAAGTCATGACCTCTCCAAATCCAGTTTCATAATTGTCAAAATAAGATTCAACATCCTCCAAAATAGTGGGATCATTACTTCCTAAAGTCGACACTCTTCCAAACCCACTTTCATCAATATAAGCATCATAAATAGGATGCATGCTATCATCAAAGTAAATTTGCATATCAAAACTTGGGAGGTTAAACATATCATTTTCATAAAACATAGCATCCCCAAGCTTGGGACAAACATTAATTGCAGCAAATACATTCTCAAACAAGTGATTCTCATCAAACATAGCATCCCCAAGCTTGGGCCTTTTCGTATCATAAGCATAATCACTCTCATCATTAATAGTATGGATAGCACCAATAGTAGTATAGCAATTATCATCATCACAATGAGTAATAGGAGCAACATCATTTGGGAGGGATTCCTTTTTACCTTTGCTTCTCCGTCTTTTCTTTTTCTTCTTCACATCATGTGTGGGTTTATTCCTCTTTTTGGAGCTCTTTATTAATGAGATTGGTTGAATAGGAGGCTCCTCCTCCTTACTACATTCATCATAAGAAATAATAGGAGGATATTGGGAAGCCTCTTCCCTTTCATTAGTATTATCTTCATCCTCTATTTGTTTTCTTTTCTTTATGTAATTGGCAATATAAGGATTTTCAATGAAATTCACCGCACAATACATAAAAATTTCCTCTAGATCAATATCAGGGAATTTCTCAAGGTTATATTCTGGAATATGCTTAGTTATACGTTTCATTTCTTCATAACCCAAAAGCAAATTAAGTTCATCATGATGTGCAAGGGAAATCAAATCATCACAATTTTTGGACATGATACGATCATGAAACAATTTGCATTGGAGATTTAAATGACCATGTTCATTGCAAAGTTCACAAGTATGGTGAAGAAATTTTAAATTTTCAGCACAAACATCTAGCCTCTCTTGCAACCATTTAGTTTCTAACTACTTATGCCTCTTGCAAAATCTATCTTCCCTATTTGGTATGTACTTGCAAACTCTATGCACTCCACAAAAGTTGACATGCTTATAAGAGACATTTTCATCATGACTAGTGCAATCATCATCAGTACTATGGATATTCAAGGAGTTCATACTCACAACATTGAAATCACGTTCATCATTCATAGATTTATTGCCAAACATTTTATAGACTTCTTCTTCTAGCATTTGAGCACAATTGTCCTTTCCATCATTCTCACGAAAGATATTTAAAAGATGAAGCATATGAGGAAAACTCAATTCCATTTTTTTGTAGTTTTATTTTATAAACTAAACTAGTGCTAAAACAAGAAACAAAAAGATTCGATTGCAAGATCTAAAGATATAACTTCAAGCGCTAACCTCCCGGGCAACGGCGCGAGAAAAGAGCTTGATGTCTACAACACAACCTTCTTCTTGTAGATGTTGTTGGGCCTCCAAGTGCAGAGGTTTGTAGGACAGTAGCAAATTTCCCTCAAGTGGTTGACCTAAGGTTTATCAATCTGTGGGAGGCGTACGATGAAGATGGTCTCTCTCAAGCAACCCTGCAACCAAATAACAAAGAGTCTCTTGTGTCCCCCAACACACCCAATACAATGGTAAATTGTATATGTGCACTAGTTCGGCGAAGAGATGGTGATACAAGTGCAATATGGATAGTAGATAATGGTTTTTGTAATCTGAAAATATAAAAACAGCAAGGTAGCAAGTGGTAAAAGTGAGCACAAACGGTATTGCAATGCATTGAAACAAGGCCTAGGAATCATACTTTCACTAGTGCAACTTATCTCAACAATAATAACATAATTGGATCATATAACTATCCCTCAATATGCAACAAAGAGTCACTCCAAAGTCACAAATAGCGGAGAACAAACGAAGAGATTATGGTAGGGTACGAAACCACCTCAAAGTTATCCTTTCTGATCGATCTATTCAAGAGTCCATAGTAAAATAACATGAAGCTATTCTTTCCATTCAATCTATCATAGAGTTCATACTAGAATAACACCTTATGACACAAATCAACCAAAACCCTAATGTCACCATATATACTCCAATGTCACCTCAAGTATCCGTGGGTATGATTATATGATATGCATCACAGAATCTCAGATTCATCTATTCAACCAACACAAAGAACTTCAAAGAGTGCCCCAAAGTTTCTACCGGAGAGTCAAGATGAAAACGTGTGCCAACCCCTATGCATAAGTTCACGAGGTCACGGAACTCGCAAGTTGATCACCAAAACATACATCAAGTGGATCACATGATACCCCATTGTCACCAGAGATAAGCACGTGCAAGACATACATCAAGTGTTCTGAAATCCTTAAAGACTCAATCCGATAAGATAACTTCAAAGGGAAAACTCAATTCATCACAAGAGAGTAGAGGGGGAGAAACATCATAAGATCCAAATATAATAGCAAAGCTCGCGATACATCAAGATCGTATCACCTCAAGAACACGAGAGAGAGAGAGAGATCAAGCACATAGCTACTGGTACATACCCTCAGCCCCGAGGGTGGACTACTCCCTCCTCGTCATGGAGAGCGTCGGGATGATGAAGATGGCCACCGGAGAGGGATTCCCACCTCCGGCAGGGTGCCGGAACGGGTCTAGATTGGTTTTCGGTGGCTATGGAGGCTTCTGGCGGCGGAACGCCCGATCTATTCTGTTCTCTGATGTCTTTAGGGTATATTGATATATATAGGCGAAAGAAGTCGGTCAGGGGAGCCACGAGGGTGGGGGGCGTGCCCAGGTGGTAGGCGCGCCTCCCTGCCTCGTGGCCACCTCAAAGCTTCCCCGACGTCTACTCCAAGTCTCTTGGATTGCTTCCGTTCTAAAAATAACTCTCCCGAAGGTTTCATTCCGTTCGGACTCCCTTTGATATTCCTTGTCTTTGAAGCACTGAAATAGGCAAGAAAATAGCAATTTGGGTTGGGCCTCTAGTTAATAGGTTCCCAAAAATAATGTAAAAGTGTATAATAAAGCCCATAAACATCCAAAACAGATAATATAATAGCATGGAACAATAAAAAATTATAGATACGTTGGAGACGTATCACATAACACAAGAACCGTGTTTACTTCCCAGACTCCACCGAAAAGCGACCATCACGGCTACACACGCGGTTGATGCATTTTAATTAAGTTAAGTGTCAAGTTCTCTACAACCGGATATTAACAAATTCCCATCTACCACATAACCACGGGCATGGCTCTCGAAAGTTTATACCCTCCAGGTGTGTCCCAACTTAGCCCATCACAAGCTCTCACGGTCAACGAAGGATATTCCTTCTCCCAGGATGACCCGATTAGCCTCGGAATCCCGGTTACAAGACATTTCGTCAATGGTAAAACAAGAACAGCAAAGCCACCCAACTGTGCTGACAAATCCCGATAGGAGCTGCACATATCTCGTTCTCAGGGCACACCGGATTGTCCAAACTTCCGGTAGGCCATCCTAGAGTTGCCCCTGGTGGCCACCGGCAGTTGACAGGTTGGACCAACACTCAGAGGAGCACTGGCCCGGGGGTTTAAAAATAAATATGACCCTTGAGTCTGTAGAACCCAAGGGAAAAAGGCTTAGGTGGCAAATGTTAAAACCAAGGTTGGGCCTTGCTGGAGGAGTTTTATTCAAAGCGAACTGTCAAGGGGTTCCCATAACACCCAACCATGTAAGTAACACAAAATCAAGGAACATAACACTGGTATGACGGAAACTAGGGCGACAAGAGTGGAACAAAACACCAGGCATAAGGCCAAGCCTTCCACCCTTTACCAAGTATATAGATGCATTAAAGTAGATAATAATGATATACCAACAATATCCATGTTCCAACATGGAACAAACTTCAACTTCACCTGCAACTAGCAATGCTATAAGAGGGGCTGAGCAAAAGTGGTAACATAGCCAAACAACGGTTTGCTAGGAAGGTGGGTTAGAGGCTTGACATGGCAACATGGGAGGCATGATATAACAAGTGGTATTTAGCACGACATAGCGATAGAATGAACAACTAGCAAGAGAAGATAGAAGTGATTTCGAGGGTATGATCATCTTGCCTGAAATCCCGCAAGGAAGAAGAACGAGTCCATGAAGAAGACACGTGGACGTAGTAGAACGAAACCTCACAACTCCGGAACGAAACTGAAGCTAACGAGAGAAGCAACCCGGAATGAGGCAAGCAATATAGTAAATAACAAAACATAAACATGGCATGACGCGCAACCAAGTAGGATGCATGTCCGATTTAATGAGGCATGGCATTGCAAAGTGCACAAACAATACTACAAATTAAGTGGAGCTCAATATGCAACGAGTTGCATATTGACGAAACACCACATTACAAACATTTAGTTCACTCTCGTTTATGTACCCAACAATATTAAATGTTATTAAACATGGAAAGGGGTGAAGCATAAGTAAACTACACATTCTAGGCAATTTAAATGAGGCCGGAAAGTACAAACAACAATTCCGGAAAATCCTCATATGCATATTTTTGATTTGGTACTGTTCTGCCCTAAACCATATTTTAGATTTGTTAAACATGCAAAGTAAGTACATCATGTTAAACTAGGCATTTTTCTACCCCATTTACATATAAAGTTTATTAAATTTGGAGCTACGGTTATTTAGCTATGAAATAAAGCATTTTTGCATGGCAATAGGCAAATTTAAACAAACAACGTTTTAAACATGGATGAAAGTTGCAAATTATTAATCTACATGAAATTCTAAGAATTTTTCATATATAAAACATTTTGATACGACACACGGTTTGTGTGTTATGATATGCATGAAAATGAGGGGCTTTTCTGCAAAACTGGTAAATCCTGGAAATTAGACAAATTCACGTCAGGGAAAAAACCACATCGGGCCGAATCTAGCTTTCCCAAGAGTGCACAGGGTGAGGGCGCTGGATCTGAGGCTCACCAGGCCTCATGGGCTGGCTCGATGGGGAGGCTGGACGCGGGCTGGTAGATGTGGGCCTGGAGATCGGGACGAGGCCGACTGGAGCCTCACACGAGAAGTCAACACGGGCGCGGTTGCCTAGCCTCGCTCGGTGCAGAGGAAGCAGAAAGAGGAGGCAAGACACGGGGCGACTTCAAGCGATGCGGGGTGCGGCGGCGGATGGAGCTCGTTCCTGAGCAGAGGACAACAGTGGCGGACTTGGAGCGATCCCGGTGACGCGGACGAGGGTTTGCTGCGGGAATGACGGAGCTTGGCGTGGGACAGAGGGAGCGCAGGCGAGATTCTCGTTGAGGCCCTCCTCCGGGAAGCAAAGGCGACATGAACTTGGCAGCTTGCACGGGACTCCGACGACGGTGGAGCACCAGCAAGAAGATGGCGGACCTGCGAGACGAGGTGGCACTGAGAGGCCCGAGAGAGAGAAGAAAGCAGGGAAGCGAAACGACAAGAATAAAGGGTGGCGCTAGTGACCTCTTGGCCGAAGTCCAACGAGGGCTTGCCGGAGCTCTACTAGTGGAGTGGGACGGAAGGCGGCTGCGAGGACTCGGGCTCTGGTGGTCTTCGGGGAGGACGAACGGGAGGCACGGGAGCTCGGGGATGGCTCACCTCGATCTGGATCGAGGACGACTACGGGCTATGGTAGGCTGGTTGGGGAAAACGAGGGAGAGTGGGTGGATTTGGATCGGGAGGATCCCGAGGTGGGAGATGTTGGCGGCGACGGGATGGGACAAGGTGGAGGATTTTTAGGGTTGTCCAAAGTAGACTAGGAGTGGACTATATATGGAAAAGAGGGAAGTCTGGATCATCTGATCGAAATCAGACGGTCGAGAAAAATTAGGCTTGGGAAGTCCAAATAAGAAAACGGAGATGTTTTATAGATGTTTGGGGATGATCCGGACCCAACGGTGACGACTGCCCGGGTTGGGTCTGGGAAGTTTCGGACACGCACAAGAGGGGTCAGTTGGAACTTGTGGGATGTGAAGAAGCCCTTGGGCTAAGAGGATAGGAGAGAGAGAGAGAGAGAGAGAGAGAGAGAGAGAGAGAGAGAGAGGCCCGACAGCAGTCTTCGGAGACCGAAAACGTCTGACATATGACCGGCTATAATGTCGCTATATATTTAACGGTTGGGCTATCAAACGAGCTCAGAATACGATGAAACTTGGCAGGCGGCCTACTGACTACATGACAACACCGCATGTCAACTTTCAACCCATTCCGAGAACATTTTCCAGCCACTTATAAAATAATATTTTGGAGGTGCCGCGGGCGCGTGCAAGTGTGTCTGGGCTCAGAACGGACAATGGACAGAACGGGGAGACCCGGACGGATGCAAGTTTTGAAAACATGATGATGCAATGCACATGATGACATGACAAGAAGCAACACGCAAGCGAATGGCATGGCAGCAACGGCGAATAACTAGAAGACACCTGACGCATCGGACTCGGGGCGTCACAGGGGCGCCCCCTGCACCCTCGTGGACAGGGTGTGGGCCCCCTGATGCTGATTCTTTCACCAGTATTTTTCATTAATTCCAAAACATGTCTCCATGGTTTTTTAGGTCATTCCGAGAACTTTTATTTCTCCACAGAAATAACACCATGGCAGTTCTACTAAAAACAGCATCAGTCTGGGTTAGTTCCAAAGCAAGGGCAAAGTTGTTTGGAAAAGTATATATGTTGGAGACGTATCAAACAGCAAGGATCCCTGATTGGGACGTGCCGATAGTGGGTTTTCGCCGTCGGCGACGACGACCCACATCTACACAAAGCATCCAGTCTTCCCCCAGCGGGCATGATCCACCCGGATGTTAGAGATGTAGCCACAGTCATTTTGTGCGAGAGAGTGTGAAGAGAGCAACCCCAACAAGCAACTGTGTAGGCTCGTCTTGGCTATGTATATAGTGGACCGGTTTCCTTTTCTCTCCATATGAACCTATTTATATTGCGTACGTGCCACTGAAGAAAAAAAACTTTATTTATAAGTGATGCAGCACCGTTCATGTGTGGTTCCCGACCCTCCATTATTTAGAAGTGAGTAACTACTACTAGACGTGTCAAATTATCACGTGGGCTACATCATCTTACATAAATGAGCTCCACCGTGTCATGTGTGTGGTTGGGGAAGACGCAAAATACGCAAAGAGTGCTACTAGTACTACGTGCGTGGGTGCGTGCACCTCTTCTCTTCGAGCATGGTTATTAAAAGTATAGCCCACTACTGTACCATGCGGTTATTATGTATGGGCAAAGAACATAGGAAGTAATAATGACTAATAAGCCATCAAATCATGAGGCCCACCTTTCTCTATGTTTGACTAAGGAAGCAGCCATCATTTCACTTGTTGAATATCCATCCGTTGCTACCTCTACAAATAAATAAATATATGGTTCTACCTTCGTAGAATGGTTACTAATATAGCCATGTCATTCACGACGTAGAAATATCATTCACTCATACAATAGGGCTAGATCTAAGGCTGGTGATTTTTTTACTTTGTCTCTTTGTCTTTTTGTCTCATTTACTCATTTTACATAGGAGCATGTGTAGAAGATGGCTATTCCTTTCGATGGGGCTTCTTCATGGGGTTTAAGACTAAGTAGCTCCGAAATATGCCCACTGCTCACCACTCTGAGTCGTGTCATCTATGATAGGGAGTACTCCCATTGCAACAATGAGGCCCACTAGGTCTAGCACGTCTTGTAAGAAGAGACTGTTACGCAAAACATACATCTTGTTGCCTTCTTCTTCATAGAGTATGTACCACCGGTACGTGCTATTAGTACTACTACTATTCGTTCTCCTATAGACCTTGCGCTTTTGGCATCTCCAAAATATTAACCTTGCGCTTGGCTCTTCGCCTCTTCGGGAAGTCGAGCAATAACGGTACTACAGTATATATCGTTCTAGCTGTCTGAGACCGAATGAATTACTGCACATCCACCACGTGGGCGAGGGTCGAGGGAGAGTGCATACTATTACGTCTGTTTCAATATGGACTACATACGGAGCAAAATGAGTGAATCTACACTCTAAAATATGTATATATACATCAGTATTTGGAGTATGTACTAGTAGTTCATATTGGAATCTACTAAAAGATGTATATTTCAAACAATATGATAATCACTCTAACCGAGGTAGGGATGAGGAGTAAATGGAGGGATTAGTAATATTTTCTCCTCGTCCTGCGAGCCACCACGCGTGTGGGCGACGGAGCGGATGTAAGGCGTAGTAAGAAAGCTTCACCTCGTCCTACGAGCCACCATGCCTATGAGTGGGGGAGACAGCGTACTAAGAAAGCTTCTCCTCGTTCTGCGAGTTGACGGGACACATCAAAAGTAATACGTACAGAGCATCTCTTGTGTATAGACCCTTGCCTCTAAGGTAGGCCCCACACAGTTTGCCTCCTTTTTACCATAACGCGTCAAGTCGCAATTTGTTTGTTCACCCGTGGTGCACGATCCTCCATCAAGTGGACAACCAGTACACGTGTCAAATTACCACATGGGCTGCCTTTTCGTACAGAAATGAGCTCCACCGTGTACCCGCGCGGGTGTGGTTGGGAAAGAGATGGGAGTACGTGCGTCGTGCGTGCTCCTCTTTTCTTCGTGGACGTCGCCCACCTACATGGGTGTGTGAGAGAGATATACAAACCTAGACAGATGGTGTGTGCGTTCGTGAGAGTTTTTTCTTGGGGGTGTGATTTCGTGAATGTATTTGTGGGAATATGTGTCGATGATATCTCAAACAAAAATTTGACACATGCAATGTGTGTGAAATAGAGGCCTATCTATATCATATATAGAGGGGGTGATCCACGAGAAGAGAGGGAGGGGTCATAGATATCGATAGAGTCAAATAGAGGATCAAGTGGGTGGGTGCGATATCGATGAAGAGAGCCATCGAAATTGTGTGTGTGCAAGTCAAAGATATAGGGCGACTTTCCTACCGGAACGTCAGAGGGCATAGGGCAAGTTTGTGTGTGGCAGGGAGACATGACTAGAGCGCTCGATGTATCGGTGTGTGGGGGGGAGGGGGAGGCAGAGGCCTAACTAGAGCGGTAGAACGACTCGCATATGTGTTGAGAAGGAGAGACCCAACTATGTCTTGAGGGAGATCAGTCGACATCCATACATAACTGAAGGATGGGAAATAGGTTGGGACACAGAGAGAGAGAGGGAGGGAGGGAGGGAGAGGGGTAGAGTGCTGGATGGGTGATTGAGTTGCTTCTTGAAGATGGTGGGAGAGGCCTACTAGAAGAGCTGAGGGTAGAACTGCAATATTATCAATAAGAGTGGGGATGTTTTTCTGTGTGTGCCTGTGCGTGATAGATGTGTGGGGACGCATGCATGGATGATGAAGGGGAACCATGTGTTTGGCAAGCAAACCTAACTAGATCGGTAGATCAATTGTTGTTTGTCGAAGGAAGGGAGAGACATAGCTAATGAGGTAGATCGATCGACGCGTGAGGAAAACAAGTTATAAGGACCTAGTTAGCTACATGTATAGCAGGAGATCGGTCGGTGTACATCCATTTGTTAGAGGCCTACTAGCTAGATAGGGGGAGGAGTGTGCGATTGTGAGATCGATGAAAAGAGGGGCGAGAGTTTACACGTGTGTGGGACCATATGAGAGAAATGAGGCATGGACATAGAAAGGAGGAGATGGAAGGTGCGTGTGTATGTTGTAGGCAGACATTACAGGAGAGGTTTATCGATCAGTGTGTGTCGGAAAGGAGTTGTGGAGACCGTGGTAGAATGACCTCAAGAAAAAAAATGAATGTGCGCGATGGATAGAATGCTGAGGGTGGGGGGAGGGCGAGGAGGGCGTGTGCATGCACGAGAGAAAGTTAGTGCTAGCTACAAAGGTTAGAGGACTGTGTGGGTGTAAGAGACTAACAAAGATCATAATTCGATATGAAAGTGGATTCACATATTTGAATAGGAGATCATAGTGTTATAAACATATGCATGCATGAATATACGGGTGATACGCGTGGTGTGGTTTTGGACATGTTATACCATAATGTGATAGTGCGTGGTGTTTGCAACTCACACCTAAATATCGAACAATCTAAACCATACTATACATCAAACAATCACACATTTTATTTGAATTTGTGATAATGTGTGGCGTTTGCAGCTCACAACTAAATATCGAACAATCTAAACCATACTATATATCGCACAATCTCACATTTTATTTGAATTTTTGGTAATGTGTGGTGTTTGCAACTCACATCTAAATACTTGTAGGCATAGGGGCGGGGTGTCGGTGACAAAACCAGCCGATCTCGGGTAGGGGGTCCTGAACTTTGCATCTGAGGATCGAAGGTAACAGGAGACAAGGGAGACACGATATTTACCCAGGTTTGGGCCCTCTTAATGGAGGTAAAACCCTACGTCCTGCTTGATTGTATTTGATAAGTATAGGGGTTACCAGAGTTGATCTACCTCAAGATCGTAATGGCTAAACCCTAGATATCTAGCCTATATGATTTGTCTTAGCCTCTGCGGACTAAACCCTCCGGTTTATATAGACACCGGAGGGGCTTAGGGTTATACATTGTCGGTTTACAGAGAAAGGAAATTATACATTCGAATGCTAGGCTTGCCATCCACGCAATGGAGAGTCCCATCCGGACATGGGGAAAGGTCTTATGCCTTGTATCTTCACGGCCCATCAGTCTGGCCCATATCAGATAGCCCAGACACCCGAGGACCCCTTAGTCCAGGACTCCCTTAGTAGCCCCTAAACCAGTCTTCAATGACGATGTGTTTGGCTCATAGATTTTCTTCGACATTGCAAGGTGGGTTCCTTCTCCGCACACAAAGCAGTCTTCTGAACAAGAGAATTGTATCTGGCTCTGTATAATAGTTACAACCCTCAATCATAAGGGTTCAATACTTAATAAGGTATGTCTACTGGCAGCTTTTTCGGTGAAACGTCACGTCTGGCCCTTTTTATTATTTCAAACCATTTTTGGCCTCCCGCTTCGTGTTTCGAGGTGTAGCCTCCATTAACACGTCTTGTCAAAACAGAGATAGTGTCCCCTTATTGCGGGATTTTCATCAATACGGGTTTGGGTAATCCAACCGTGTCGTTCCCACGACCCCGTGGGAATAGGCGACTTTTAAGGCTAGTGGGGGCGCTTGATATTCACTGCCTATATAAGCAGATAAAGATCCATCTTTTCACCCCACGCCTTCTTCCTTCCTCAGCCTTCCCATCCTTGAGCTCCAGCGCCCAAGCTTCAATCTTTCCCACCGCCCGACCTTTCCAGCCATGGTCGGATACGGCTCGCAAGGCAAGTGGATGACCTCCTCCATCACAGAGAGGAACGTCAAGGAACTCTGGGAAGCGTGGTACCTAGCCGCGAGTATCGCACACTGGCTCCCTGCCAAAAAACAGATCATCCCTACTCCAGAGCCTGGTGAGAGAGTGGTTTTTATCCCCCACTTTCTTCGCGGACTAGGGTTTCCTCTCCACCCTTTCGTCTGCGGCCTCATGTTCTATTATAGGCTAGATTTCAACGATCGAGCCCCAAATTCCTTCCTACACATTTCGGCGTTCATCATCGTGTGCGAGGCGCTCCTCCGCATCCCCCCACTTTGGCCTATGGCTTAAGGTCTTCAATGTGAAGCCAAAAGTGGTCGACGGGGAACATGCGGACTGCGAGGGCGCCATGGTGAGCAAGCTCCCCAACGTCACCTGGCCCAAAGGGGCATTCATGGAGACCGTGAAGGGATGGCAACAGGAGTGGTTCTACATCACTGAACCTCGCGGCACCACATGGGCAGCCACTCCTGAGTTTAAATACGGACCCCAATGCAGCTCACATCATGGATTAGCAAGGGCCTGGATTGGGCATCGTCCAATGAGGTGATGGTGCTGCAGAGAAGAACACCAGTCTCGCTGATGTGATTCAGGTGATGCTTTTCTGTCGGATTCTCCCCTGCCAGCGCCGGCCTCTCCACATGTGGGAGTTCAATCCAGATGGTCCGCGGACCCTGCAGTGATTCTTCGGCGCAACGCATGAAGAGATCTGGTAGCTGCTTTTCAATGCCCAGAAGTCATGGCCGGAGACGACCGATGACATCGGCCTCGACTGTGCTCATCCAGACACCCTGGTAAGTTTTCTAGTTTCTGAACACAACTTTAGTTCGTAAATCAAAGGGTATGTTGAGCCTTCCATTCCTCAATCAGGGCTGGACGAAGAAGGCTGAGCGGATCAAGTGTCCGGCTCCACTACCCAAAGACCCAACCATTACTCTGCTAACCAGGATGCTGGTCCCGACGCCGTACCAGGCACCGGAGAAGAAGGCCAAGAAGAAGGGCAAGGATGCCAAAAGTGGCCTCCGCCGTAAAGGTACTTCGGACGCTGCGTCTGGAGATACTGAAGCTCCCTCCTCCCACGAGGGAGATGAAGACGAAGAGGAGGAGAGCAATTCTCCCCTTAAGGGGGGAGAAGAAAAGGGCGGCCTCAGTGGACCTAGAGGCGGAGGCGTCCAAGAAGGGGAAGATCTCCCTTTCAGAAGACTCGGACTCGGATGCCGAAGCCGTCCCCGAGTGGTGCCCCAGGTCAAAGCCCCTGGCCGCATTGTGAGTGTCCAAGGATACTGTACATACATTCAGTTTTTATGATTGCAGTTTTAACACCTTTAAATTTTGTGCTGTAGTCCGCCATGCGATCTCCCCCAACTATCATCGTCTTCTGGGAACTCGCTGGGGCCGGAGATGGTGGAGAGCGAGACGCCTCCACAAGCCTCCCCGCCAACTGCGATGGACAACACCGAAGTGTAGTCCCAAAGAGCCTCTCCGGGCCATGGAGAGGTGCGGGAAGCCACCCAGACTGAGCCAGAGGGCAACACCTCGGCTGCCGAGAACATGGGGGGAACCGACCCCCATGGAGACTGGTAACGGGGGCCATGACCAATTTGTCCCCCGGCCAAATATTATTCCGGAGACCCATACGGCTCTGGAGTCGAGCGAGCGACCTCCTTTGAAGAGGGGCAGCGTCGAATCCACCGGCGACCTCTATCAATCCAGAGCCACCAGACACTCTGGTGGAAGCGCTTTGACGCGCTTCCATTGTGGAGGAGCACCGTACCCTTATGGGTATGGTGGTTGAGAAGGTTCAGTCCGCCAAAAGTGGGCTGAACGAAGCCTTTACCATCCTATTGACAGGCTTTGAGGTATGTGATGTAATATTCTTAACTACTTTGCATATGCACAAAATATGCCTGTGTATAGATAGTAACCCCTGAGACTCTATTCGGCTTTTGAAAAAGAAAAGCCGAACAGAGGATCAAGTAATATTCGCAGGAGATAACATACTTGTCTATTTTGATAAACATGCTTCCCTGTTAGCGGCAACCGCCTAGGACGCCGAAGTATCCGAGCTCAAGCGGAAGCTGGAGCGGTTTCATGAGGCGCAAGGTATGTTTTGAAAAAAATTGTTTACACACCTAGAGTAATATGCCAATGCGGGGTCTAATCTCCTGTGTTATCCTGGTCATATTTGCAGGTAGTGCGGCCGAGGTCGAGAACCTGAAGAGCGCTCTTTCCCAAGCCAAGGAGCGGGCGCGGGTGAGCCAAGCGGCCGCTGACAAAGTGGCTGCGGATTTAGAGGCCGAGCAGGTCACCCGCCGCAAGTACGAGGAGCGGGTGACCGAGTGGAGCAGGAGCTCCAGGATGCTGCCAACACGTGCGAGACCTTGGAGGAGAAGAATAAGGCCCAAGCGGCCGATCTCACCAAGGCTATTCAGGAGGCCAAGGAGGCGCGGACCGAGTCCCGTGTGGCTCGCGAGGAGAACAAGCAAGACGAGAAGGTAGTGGCTGGTAAGCCCTTTCTTTTACAGAGTATATTTGGCGATCGGAGATATGTCTTGCTTAATCGGCTATGGAGTTCTCCAGACGCCTTTGTGGATCTCCCAAGGAGTGCGGCCAACACCATGCAATTCTTCCATTCTTAGGAGGGAACACACTACGGAGAAGCTCTTCTGGTCCCAATACCTGGTGCCAAAAAGGCCAGCACTGTTGAACAACCAGATGATGCAGTTGGCGGAGCTGCATAGGATGTCCGGTTTGGCCATGAAGGACATCATAGTCCGGCTATGGCCAGTCGGACCCATTCTGAGCAGCTACTTCAGTTTGGTCAAGCGACTCAGCGATGCCTTGCCCTGAATTGAAGCTGTGAAGTGCTCGATGTGCATAGAGGGTGCGCGGATGGCCTTTGCCCGCGTCAAGATGCACTGGGCAAAGATGAAGGTCGCCGTTGTGGCAGTTGAGGGTCCACCCGAGGGCAAGGACTACCGCAAGCCGGAGCGATACTTTTAGTACGTTCTAGAGGGCGCCCGTTTAATAGAGGGTCAATGCTCGAAGGATATTATGTTTGAATGAATGTATCTCAGCTGCCCAGACTTTGTGTTATGAAACGAGGCCTTTGTAATACACTTGTGCTTTTTATCTGCAATTATTTGTCTCCTGTGTGGTCGTATTTATTTCTAAAAGTTTGTCAGTCATTGGCTTCAGCCCCCATGTAGGTACTACGAGGGTGTTCGGAGTAGCACATGAGCACACTTGACCCAATGTCTTGGTCCGTAAAGGAGGTGTTAGTGCAATGAACCAGGCAATTAGACTATGCGGCTTTATCACTCTCACTTAGCCATAGGAGTTTGACAATGGGACTATAGGTTAGCCCCTGGTGTTTGTTCAGCTATCCGAACTTGGATGCTTTTAGGCGCCTGGTCGGGTAGAGGCCAGTCCTTTGTATAGTACGAAGAAAAATCGCAAAAGATTTAATAAGTCACCGAACCGCTGACTAGTTCTCGCTATATCATGATAGTCAGTTTTCGGCTTTCTCTACTGAGGTGTTTGACCGTGCGAGCCAGAAACACAATCGCAGTAGTTCTCCCTTTACTACCTTAGTGAAACAAGCAGAACGTAAGGAGGTAACCACAGGAGCCGGGCAACCCAACTATTGACGAAAGACATGATTCGGGGCCGATGCATATAATGCGGTATTCGGGACACCGAAGTATATGATAGAAGTGTTCGGACTTTTGTTTTTGAAAAATATATGTGGCCGAATAGAGCCCTGGCAATTTATGCTGAGGTGTATATGTCCATCTGTCGTAAAGACGAAATACAGATTATGAAATAAGCCAATGTCGAATAATGTTGGACAAGACTGTTTCCACTATAGTCTGATTGATACGTCAAACGTGTTGTTACAGAGAATGCCATACTCATGCAGGCTATTTTACATGCCAAGAATTTGAGAACAAGGGAAAGCTATCTACAGGTCCTAAAAAAAGGTGGTCTTGAAGATCCTTTGGGCACCCTGCCGCACGTCTGCGCTGCTTTTCACCTTGGTGTAGGATCCTTTTGGAGGATCAACGATCGAGTATACAGAAGGGGCCTGTGAAAGGGCCCTTTGTTCCATAGAAAAGTGATTTGGGTTTTAAAGAACCTAAAAAATAAAGAAGAGAAAAGAGAGAGAAAAGAAAGAATATTAAGGTCCGTATATGGTCGAGCCGTATTGTGGACTTTGTCCTTAGTGTGCCTCTGTCCTTCCCCATGGTTTTTTAGTGCGTAATTATGTACGCACTGTACGTATGTTGTGATTAGGTGGGGGTTTTGACGGAGGCCGAATTGCTAATCAAGTTCTGGATGAACCAAACTGTCGTTCTGCAGGGTAGATCGGACTTGTTTGACAGTGTTCGGGGGCTTGATGGCCGATGAAGTATTCGGCATGATAAGTCCACCCTGTACCTCAGCTGCGAGGGCCGCGGTATGCTCCTCAGTATGGAAGGAGCGCTCCATGTTTCCATTGACTGTTATAACACCGCGTGGTCTGGGCATCTTAAGCTTTAGATAGGCATAGTACGGGACTGGGTTGAAACGGCCGAAATCGGTTCATCCGAGCAGTGTATGATAACCACTGCGGAAGGGGACGATGTCGAAGATCAAATCTTCGCTTTGGAAGTTATCCGATGAGCCGAAGACTACCTCCGGCATTATTGACCCTGTGCAGCAGGCCTCTATGTCGGGTATTACTCCTTTAAAGGTGGTTTTAGTGGGCTTGATCCTTGATGGATCAATACCCATTTTATGGAAACTGTCTTGATAAAGCAGGTTAAGACTGCTACCGCCGTCCGTGAGGACTCGCGTGAGATGGAATCCTAGGTGATTGGATCGAGGACCAATGTTGTCGAACCTCCATGACGGATACTGGTCGGATGGTCTCTGCGGTCAAAGGTGATCGGACAGGCCGACCATGGGTTGAATTTTGGGGCGACTGGATCTATGGCATACACGTCCCTTAGTGCGCTCTTGTGCTCCCGCTTGGGGATATGAGTGACGTAGATCATATTCACTGTTATTACCTCGAGGGGAAATTTCTTTTACCCTCATGTGTTTGTTGGGTGAGGCTCGTCGTCATCCTTGCTGGGCAGCCCCTTCCCCTTATGTTCGGTGTTTAGCTTGCCGGCCTGTTTAAGACCCAACAATTCATGTTGGTATGATTGGCAGGCTTGTCCGGGGTGCCATGCATCTAGCAAGGCCGACCGAGTATTCTGTCCAAACTGGATGGACCATCTCTGTTTCCTTTGAATGGCTTCTTCCGCTGACCGGGTTTAGAGCCACTGAATCCGGCATTGACCGACGTGTCTTCGGTATCTTCATTGTCGCTTCGACTCTTGTGTTTGTTGCGTCGTGTCCTACCGTTGCCATATCTAGCTTCGGAGGTGCCAAGGTCGCTGGTGTTGTTGCTTGTACGATCTAGCTAGCTATCTTCTCCCACGCAAAAGCGGGTCATGAGTGCGGTAAGAGCTGCCATGGACTTCGGTTTTTCATGGCCGAGGTGTCGGGCGAGCCACTCGTCATGGACACTGTGTTTAAAGGCTGGTAGGGCTTCGGCGTCCGGACAATCAGCAATTTGCTTCTTTTTAATTAGGAACCTGGTCTAGAGCTTTCGGGCTGACTCTCCGGGTTGCTGGACTATGTGACTGAGGTCATCGGTGTCCGGAGGCCGGACATAGGTACCTTGGAAGTTGTCTCTAAAGGCATCTTCCAAATCTTCCCAGCTACCAATAGAGTCCTCTAGGAGGCTATTTAGCCAGTGCCATGTTGGTCCTTTCAGCTTTAAGGGAAGGTATTTGATGGCGTGGAGATCATCACCGCAGGCCATGTGGATATGGAGAAGGAAATGTTCAATCCATACCGCATGATCTGTCGTGCCGTCATATGATTCGATGTTTACGGGTTTAAACCCTTCTCGGAACTGGTGTTGCATTACCTCGTCGGTAAAGCATAAGGGGCATGCGGCGCCTCTGTATCCGACGACTTCACGATGGAGTTCGGATGACATCCGTATGCGGATTTCGGCCCTAGTGAGGTTATGCCTATCGCGCCAAGCTTGACGGTCGTCTTCTCGCGTTGGGGTGCGGCCCCTTGATCCATAGATTGATCTGGTTTGGCCTACTCTATTGCTCAGGTCTTGTCATAGGTCGTAGGTGTATCCTGGAGCCGCTGTCTCTCTACCCCTACGGCGAGGTGGTGCGGGTTGGTGTTCGGCGTTGGTGGCCGCTTTATCTCACCCACGTGGTGGCCGGTCTGGTTCATCAGGGTGGTCAAGTTTTGACGGTATTGGCTCGAAGGCCTCATCGCCGAATTGTGGTAGTAGCCGACGCTTCCGATAACTTTTTGTTGGGCGTTGGAGGCCATATTCTTCCGCAGCTAGGACCTGGGTCCATCTGTCGTTGAGTGTATCATGTTCGGCTTGGAGCCGCTGGTGTTGGTTTTTAGGCTTCTTGCAGTGGCGATTACTTGGCGGTTAAAGCGCTCCAGCTCGAGGGGCTCCTCTAGAATGATGAAATCTTCGTTGTCGAGGCTGACATCATCCTCGGAGACCGGTAGATAGTTGCTATCTTCCGAATCCTCATTCCCGACCGGATCATTGGGTTTAACTTGCCCCTCCTCCACGTCATCTTGTTCGGATGTGGGCTCAGCGGGGTCTTCGGCGTTCTCTGGAGTGTTATTGTCTTCGGTGCCGGTATTACTGTCTTTTTCATGACACAATTTTGAGCGGCGTCACTGGCATCGACGCTTTGATGGTGCCTCAGCAGGTTTATCCTCAATCGGATCCTTCCTACCTTCGTCGCCACCCTCTTCGGGTGTATGCACCATATACACGTCGTATGTAGAGGTGGCCGTCCAATGTCCGGTAAACGGCGGGTCTTCGCCTTATTCGTCTCCGGCATCGTCATCCATGTCGTCGATGTCTTCAGAGGTGTAGTCCAGCATGTCAGGTAAGTCCTCGACGGTGGCCATGAAGTGGGTGGTGGGTGGGACGTAAAATTCCCTACTTTTAGCCCTAGTCCGGGCTGGGCATAGTTCGGAAGTGATTCCTCTGTAATGGCGAGGGATCGCATTAAGTCTAGAGCCTCATTTAAGAGCGAGGATTGGACGGGGAAATGAGAGTCCGCGAGGCTGGCCAGGGCAAAGGCCTCCTGACCACGCTCGCTTGGTGCGGACTTTGAGAGTTCGAAGCTGGAGTCCGGGGGCGAGTCCGGCCTTTCAATGATAGGGGGAACCCAGTCTGATTCCAGGCTGGCCGAGGACAAAATTTCCTCCGGATCTCTGATAGTGAGCTTCATAGCAGAGAGTCCGGCGGGCTCCAAACTCCATCTTTGGACCCGGCAGTTTGCTTCGGATCTAAGGCGAGAGCGGTGGTCGAGGTCACGAACCCTTCGAAGATCAAGTCTCCTCGGATATCAGCGACATAATTTAGGTTCCCGAAACTGATCTGGTGACCAGGGGCGTAGTTGTCGATCTGTTCGAGGTGGCCAGTTGAGTTGGTATGCAGAGCGAAGCCGCCGAACACAAAAATTTGACCGGGGAAGACAGTTTCCTCGGAAACGGCATCGTTGTTGATGATTGAGCGAGCCATCGAACCTTCTGTTGACGGCACAGTGGAACTCTCAATGAAAGCACCAATGTCAGTGTCAAAACCGGCCAATCTCGGGTAGGGGGTCCGGAACTGTGCATCTAAGGATCGAAGGTAATAGGAGACAAGGGAGAGACGATATTTACCCAGGTTTGGGCCCTCTTAATGGAGGTCAAACCCTACATCCTACTTGATTGTATTTGATGAGTATATGGGTTACAAGAGTTGATCTACCTCGAGATCGTAATGGCTAAACCCAAGATGTCTAGGCTATATGATTTGTCTTAGCCTCTACGGACTAAACCCTCTGGTTTATATAGACACTGAAGGGGCCTAGGGTTATACAGTGTCGGTTTACAGAGAAAGGAAATTGTACATTCAGACACTAGGCTTGCCATCCACGCAAAGGAGGGTCTCATCCAGACACGGGGGAAGGTCTTCTGGCTTGTATCTTCACGACCCATCAGTCCGGCCCATATCAGATAGCCCGGACACCCGAGGACCCCTTAGTCCAGGACTCCCTCATGGGGCACCATACATTATGTGATAAACACATTATACATATGGGACATGGTTTAGATTATGAAGATCTAGCTAGATCTTGAAATGTACTATGATTTGAAATCAACATAAAGTGGATTAAAAAATGAGTTCGAGTTTATATAGTACACATAGTTCATATCTAACTCGACAGCAATCATGTGGTGTGCTGTGAACATAATACACAGACGATGGTTTAACTTGACAATAGTGATGATTCACTACTACAGGATGCTGCTAATGCGACACTACGATAAGAGACCCTTCGACAAACTGGGTGTGATGCAATAATCGCAAACGGTGGTGTAAAAACCGTCAAAAAAGGTGCAAAACATTTCCATGGAGGATGCATCAAACACGGTTCAGATTTTAGTTGCGTGTGTGATGCAGGACATACGATTCAGTTCAATTCACCGTTTTCGATGATGAGGAACAAAAGAAATGGGCAGCCAGATGAAGGTGTGTGCGATGTACAACATACAGTTCACTCGGATGAATTGTTTGTGATTAGGCAACACAAAAGAAATAGTCAGCCAGATCAAGGTGTGTGCGATGTACAGCATACAGTTCACTTGGATGAACTGTTTGTGATTAGGCAACACAAAAGAAACGATCAGATAGATCAAGGTGTGTGCGATATACGACATGCGGTTCACTCGGATGAACTGTTCGCGTTGAGATAAGAGAATAGAAATGGTTCAATATAAAAAATACCATAAATATTGCAAGGTTCAAATTCAAACATTACAACGCCCAAATTCAAACATTGCAAGCTACGTCATTTCTGAACAGGGATCAGCCGCTGACAAATCATGTATGGGTTTGACACAATGACTTCCAATTGCTTTGCCATATGCTCTTCCAATACGAAGTTTGGCATTTTTGGAGGCTCTTCCATTCCGCAGTACCTGTCGGCTCTGATAATAATACCATTCATCTTTCCTAATTAAATGTGTGTTCAACCTCAGTACCCTCAGCACCTTTGCTCTGGCAAGAAAGAACCTGGCGAGTGTATTCTCCGGTAAGGTCCCTCGGTAGGAGTGCAAAGTAATATTTGAGAGATGCAGATCCAGGCATTCCATGTGATTGTAGTTATAAACATTATCCACCTCCGGGCCTATTATTATCTACAAAAGAAGAGGACGTGTTAGTGCCTACATGCAGTTTTGAACACTGCTACATGCCCATTTGGTTTGCAGGATTTGTAAAATGCACCAACGTGCCATCTTCGATCTGGCATGATTAACATGGGCATTTGATTACAATCTAGAAACATGTAGCCTTCTTCACAAGAGGTTGAATTGGATGAAAAAATCCCTAAGAAAACTAGTAAGATGAATCCAAAGGAGAAATGCTTATGGACGATTGTAACCATATGAATGAAGCATCCAATATGGGGTGGGGTGTATGTCCTAAAATCCTCCAAAATTCCTTAAGAAATCATAGTACATTGTCATTGTAAACTTGGGAAAAGGTGCAAAAAGTTGAACTCTCTTATGGTTAACATTTAACATGAAAGGAACATCACCTCGATATACAGCTTCTTCAGGCACGGAAAGCATCTCAGGCAACTGACAACTTGGTCCAGCTTGGGGCCAATAGATTCTAGTGCCAAGACCTTGACTGTGCCCAGAGTCTGGGTGAAGCTTCGCTGGATGACAGACGAACATACATCTTCGAAACTAGAAATAGCGTTGATATCAAGAAGGAGAGGTATAAGGCGACTGTTGTACCTAAAAGTTGTAGTATTTGACAGACGAGTAGCCCACTGTCAGTGTCAAAACTAGCGGATCTTGGGTAGGGGGTCCCGAACTGTGCGTCTAAGGTCGATGGTAATAGGAGAGAAGGGTCACGATGTTTACCCAGGTTCGGGCCCTCTCTATGGAGGTAATACCCCACGTCCTGCTTGATTGATATTGATGGATATGAGTATTACAAGAGTTGATCTACCTCAAGATCGTAATGGCTAAACCCTAGAGGTCTAGCTTGTATGGCTATGATAATGAGTCCCTTATCCGGACTAAGTCCTCCGGTTTATATAGACACCGGGAGGATCTAGGGTCACACAAGGTCGGTTACAAAGAAAGGAATCTACATATCCGGTCGTTAAGCTTGCCTTCCACGCCAAGGAGAGTCCCATCCGGACTCGGGTGCAGTCTTCGGTCTTCGTATCTTCACAGCCCATCAGTCCGGCCCATGGCTAGCAGGCCGGACACCCGTGGACCCCTTAGTCCAAGACTCCCTCAGTAGCCCCTGAGCCTGGCTTCAATGACAAAGTATCTAGCGCGTAGTGTTGTCTTCGACATTGCAAAACGGGTTCCTCCTTTTGAACTCTAGAATAGTCTTCGGACGAATTGATCATGTTCAGACCTATAACACACACCACACACAGCCGAAGAGAGAGTATAATAATACATGAGTCCACTCCACTGACAACTTTTACAACATGACATTACGTCCATCCGGTCATAATTTCGAACCATTTTTTGCCTACTGCTCCATGTTTCGAGATGCGGTTGCCATTGACATGTCTTGTCGAAGCAGAGATCGTGTCCCCTTATTACGGGATTCTCATCAATACGGGCGTGGGTAAACCAACCGTGCCATTTACACAGCCCTCATGAGCAGGAAAATTTTGAGGTGAATGGGGTGGCGTTCAATATTCACTGCCCTTATAAGGAGATAAGATTCCCCTTTCTTCTCCCACGCCTTCTCTCTTCTTCTGCCTTTCCACTATTGAGCTCCAGCTCCCAAGTTCTCATCTGTTTCCCACTCGAGAAAGCACTCAACCATGTCTGGATCCGGAGGTCAAGGCAAGTGGATGGCCTCCTCCGTCAAGGAGGAGGACATCGTTGAGCTTTGGGCGGCTGGGTACCTGGCGAAGGAAATCGCCCACCGTCTTCCAGCCCAAGGAGAAATCATTCCCACGCCGAAGCCCGACGAGAGGGTAGTGTTCCTCCCCCATTTCCTCCGCGGGCTAGGGTTTCCACTCCACCCCTTCGTCCGTGGGATAATGTTCTACTACGAGATAGACTTCCACGATCTATACCCGAACTCCTTCCTCAATATCTCGGTGTTTATCGTCGTGTGTGAGGCCTTCCTCCGCATCCAGCCCCACTTTGGGCTATGGCTCAAAACTTTAACGTGAAGCCTAAGGTAGTGGACGGACAGCACGCAGAGTGCGAGGGCGCCATGGTGAGAAACCTCACCAATGTCTCTAGGCCAAAAGGCACATTCATGGAGTCTGTCAAGGAATGGCAGAAACAATGGTTCTACATCACCGAACCCCGCAGCGCCACCTGGGCCACAACTGCCGAATTCAACTCCGGCGCTCCTGTGCGACTTACCTCCTGGGTTGAGAAGATCCCGACCTGGTGTTCGTCAGACAACTTGATTGCACTGCAAACGTGCATTCAAAGCATGATCAATAGGGACATCAAGCTCGTCCACATAATTCAAGTGATGCTGGTGCGCCGGATCCTCCCCTGCCAGAGCCGAAGCCGCCCTCTATGGGACTTCAACCCGAAAAAGCACCACACCTTGGAAAGGCTCTTCGAAACAGCTCACGAAGATGCTTGGAAGTTGCTCTTCAAGGGCAACGAGATACCGCCGGCCACAGATTCGGACCATGGCCACGACATAAATCACCTCCCCAATGAGGTATGTTATTTTCAACACATCCCTTACTTGCTTATTTCAAGGGTGATATCTAAGCTTTTATTATCATTGCCTTTTTAGTACTGGTTGAAGAAGGTGAATCAGATCTGGTGTCTAGCTCCCCTGCTTGAAGAACCAGTCATCCCGCACTTAGCGAAGATGCTGGAGCCGGTGCCTTATAAGGCACCAGAAAAGAAGGCCACAGGAAAGGCCAAGGGGGCCTATAGTGGCCCCTGCCACAAGGGCACTTCGGACGTGACGTTCGAAGACAAGGCCCGTTCCCCCGCCATCGAAGACGACAAGGAGGAGGAGGAGGAAAGCGACTCTCCCCTTGATGGGGGAGGAAGAAGAGGGCAGCCTCCATGACTCTGGAGGCGGAGGCGCCCAAGAAGGGGAACGGCTCCCTCGCGGATAACTTCGCATGGGACGTCGACAACAGTCCGAAGAAACGCCCCCGCGCTAAGCCTCGGGCCGCATCGTAAGTACTAAGACTTGCATCCACACATAAAGTTTCCCCGCCTTACTACAATTAAATAATTGGTTACGTTTTATTGTAGCCCGGCCCACAACAGCACCCCGTGATCCTCGTCGGGAGGGTCGCTGAATTCCAAGGCGATGGCCAGTGATTCACTGCCAGCCGCTCACTCCCCCAAGGCCAAGGATGATGCGGAGGTGTTGTCCCGAAGGACTGTTCCAAACAGGGGAGAGGCTCAGGAGGCGCCAGAAGGTGAAAATCCCGTCGTCGGACACCAAGGGGAATCAATCCCCATGGAGACTGGTGGGGAGGGCCGAACTCAGTTCGACCCTCAGCCAGACTCCATTCCGGAGATTGAGGCTGCTCCAGAATCCGGCACGCGACCTCCATCGGAAGAAGGGAGGATGTCAGTTCCCCTGGTGACCCCTGTCCAACCAGGGGCACCGGATAATCTGCTAGAAGCGCTGCGAGGCACTTCCATTGTGGATGAGCATCGTGTCCTTATGGGCACGGTAATTGAAAGGGTTCAGTCGGCCAAGAGTGTTCTAACCGAAGCCTGCAGCAGACTGTTAACAGGTTTTGAGGTAAGCAGCGCAAAAAAGGAGAAAATCCCCAAATATAGATAGTAGCCCTTGAGACACTATTCGGTTTTCGAAAAGAAAAATTGAACAGAGGATCAATCTCCTATTGCAGGAAACTAACTAAATCTGTCTGAAATGTATGCACAGGCATCAATGTTGGCCACGGCCTCGCATACTGTCAAAGTCTCTGGACTAAAGCAGAAACTGGCGGAGGCCAGGGAGGAGCTGGGCCAGGTGAAGAGGCAGCTCCAAGAAAGACAAGGTAAGTAATAACCAATTATGGATTCGAAAAAAGGAAAGGGGAAAATGATATGCAATGATCTGAATACCATGATGTGAACAGAGGCGACGACCAAGGTCGAGGCCCTGAAAGCGGCCCTGGTCGAAGCCGAGGGGAGGGCTGTCAAGGAGCAGGCCACCCGTATGAGGCTCAAGGCCCGGGTCAACGAAATCCAACAGGAGCTCCAGGACGAGATGAAGAAGTGCGAGACCTTGGAGCACAATGCATCGGCTCAAGAGGCTGATCTTGCTGAGGCTCGTAAGAGTGCGGAGGTGCCCCGAATTGAAGCCCAGGGCGCCCTCCATGAAATCCAGGAGGCCAGAAAGATTGCGGAGGGTAAGGCATTCAATATGCAAAGCAGGAGTGTTTAGAGGAAATTTCTTTTACTCACCCGGATTTGGAGTTCTCTAGGGGCCTTTGCTGATCTGCCACGCAGTGTGACTGACGCTGCGGAGTTTTTCCGAGGAGAAGAAGGGAGCTCCGCGGAGAAGCTGTTCTGGTTGCAATATTGCGCGCCAGAACATCCGGTGCCCTTCAGCGATCAGCTGAAACAGTTGGTCGAGCTGCACAGGGTGGCCGAACTGGCCATGAAGGATATGATAGTCTGGCTGTGGCCAGCCGAAGCTATTCCCAGCGGCTACTTCGGCCTCGTGAAGAAGCTGGTGGATACCTGTCCTCGGCTGGATGTCATCAAGCGGTCCGTTTGCATCAAGGGCGCGCGTCTGGCCTTCTCTTATTGCAAGGTCTGGTGGGCGAAGCTGGACGCTATCAAGCTAGAGATCGGGGGGCCACCGGAGGGCAAGGAGTACCGCACACCTGAGCGATACTTCGGCGATGTCTTAGAGGGGTCCCGCATTGTTGCGGATAATTGTGGGAAGGACACCATCTTTGAATGAATGTATTCGAGCCCCCTCTTCCTTGTATGATGAAATAAAAATGTTTATGCAATATAATGCTTGTTATGTTTTTAAATTTTTACTTCCTGTGCGGCCGTGTTGTATAAAATCTGAGGGTTAACCAGTCGTCGGCTTCTGCCCCCATGTAGGTAGTACGGGGGTGTTCGGGAGGGAATCTAAACAATCTTGATCCAATTAGATGATCCTTGAAGGAGTTGTTTAGCGCAACGAACCATGCAACCAGACTATGCAGCTGTAACGCCCTCACTTAGCCATAGCAGTGCGACAATAAAAACATGGGCGTAGCCCCTAGTATCCGAACTAGAGTGCTATAAGCGTCTGATCGGGAAGTACCAATCCTTCGTGTAATGCGAAAGAAATCTCCAACGATTTGCAACCTCCGAACAGCTGACCGGCTCTCGCCGCATCATGACAGTCAGTTTTCGGCTTTCTCTACTGAGGTGCTCCTTTGGATAAACCAAGTCACAATCGTAGTAGTTCTCCCTTTACTACCTTAGCTGATGTAGCGGAACGTAAGGTAGCAAGCACAGGAGCCGGGCAACCCAACTATTGACAAAATACATGATTCGGAGCCAATGCATATAATGCTAAATTTGGGGTGCCGAACTGTACTTATAAAAAGTGTTCGGACTTTCGTTGACGTAATGTGGGGTGCTATGAAGCCCCTAGCAAACATCAAGTGTACCAAAGTGTACAGGTGCTACCTGGTATGGTTATCCACAGGGGGGCTGAAAAGGAAAAAAAGAAAGAAAACAGAAAAGGTACAAAAAAGTTGGAGTCCTACAGCTCCAGCCGCAAACTGTTCTCATTGTAATTTAATTAGTACGTCAAGGCGCATTGATACATGTAGTGCGATAAGCAATATGTTATTTAACATGCCGAAACCAAGGGAGAGCTGCGTGTGGGTCCTGAAAATGGGTAAAGTTATTGTTAACGGAATCACCTAAAAAGTCCCCCATACGTCTGCGTTTCTCGCCGTCTTGGTGTGTTTATCCTTCAAGAGGACCAATGATCAGGCCATCAGATGGTGCCTGTGGGATTGAGGCCTGAAAAGGAAACAAGTAAAAATGAAAGTATATGTGTATTCGATGTCGGTTGAGCCATACTAGGAACACAAGCTAGCTATGCCTCCGTCGATGCCCATGGGATTTTGAGCGCGTAGTTATGTACGCACGACATGAATGCCACCACTTGATTGGAACTGCGACGGAGGCCGAATTGCTAGTCAAGCTCCTGACGAGCCGAGTTCTCCTGCTGCAGTGTAGTTCGGACTCTCTTAACGATGTCCGTGGGCTCGGCATCCGAGTTAAGGTTCTGGTTGAGAAGGCCGCTATGTACTTCTGCTGCTAAGGCAGCTGTGTGCTCTTCTGTACGAAGAGAGTGTTCCGTATTTCTGTTAACTATTATGACGCCGCGTGGAGCGGGCATCTTGAGCTTGAGATAAGCATAGTGTGGTACTGCATTGAATCGAGCGAATGCAGTTCGTCTGAGTAGTGCGTGATAGCTGCTGCGAAATGGGACGATATCGAAGATTAACTCCTTGCTTCGGAAGTTGTCCGGAGATCCGAAGACAACCTCAAGTGTGATTGAGCCCGTACAGCGAGCCTCTACGCCTAGTATGACTCCTTTAAAGGTAGTCCTTGTAGGCTTGATCCTTCATGGGTTAATGCCTAGTTTTTGCGTTGTATCCTGATAGAGCAGATTAAGACTGCTACCTCCATCCATAAGGACGTGAGTCAGCTGGAACCCATCAATTATTGGGTCTAAGACTAGTGCGGCTGAGCCACCATGTCGGATACTAGTCGGATGATCCCGACGATCAAAACTGATCGGGCATGACAACCATGGATTAAATTTTGGGGCGACTGGCTTTATCGCGTAGACGTCCCTGATCGCACGCTTGCGCTCCCTCTTGGGGATATGGGTAGCATATATCATGTTCACCATTTTGACCTAAGGGGGAAACTTCTTCTGTCCCCCTGTGTTTGGTTGCTGGGGCTCTTCGTCATCATCCTCGCTTTGCGATCCCTTTTCCCTATTCTCGGTGTTTAATTTGCTGGCCTGTTTAAAAACCCAGTGATCTCTATTTGTAAGATTGGGTGGCTTGTCTGGGGTGCCATGAATCTGGCACGGATGATCAAGTATGCGGTCCAAGCTGGATGGGCCTAAATTGTTCTTTTGGAATGGCTTCTTCCACTGAATTGTTCTTTTGGAACGGCTTCTTCTAGTGACTGGATGGGCCTGAATTCGGCATTGACTACCGTGTCCTCGGTGTTATCACTGTTGTTTCGACGCTTGTATCTGTTGCGTCGAGACTTGTCTTTGCTAGTTTTGGCTTAAAGGGTGCCGGCATCGCTTGTATTGTTTTTGCTACGGGCCAACCAACTGTCCTCGCCCGCACAAAAGCGGGTTATGAGTGCCGTGAGGGCTGCCATGGATTTTGGCTTTTCTTGGCCGAGGTGGCGAGCGAGCCATTCGTCGCGGATACTGTGTTTGAAGGCTGCTAGGGCTTCGGCATCCAGACAATCGATGATTTGGTTCTTTTTAGTTAAGAACCTAGTCTAGAATTTCCTGGCGGACTCTCCGGGCCGTTGAACTATATTGCTTAAGTCATCAGCGTCCGGTGGTCGAACGTATGTACCTTGGACGTTATCATGGAAGGCCTCTTCCAACTCCTCCCAGCTGCCAATAGAATTTGCAGGCAGACTGTTGAGCCAGTGCCGAGCTGGCCCTTTGAGTTTTAAAGGGAGGTATTTTATGGTGTGGAGGTCATCGCCGCGGGCCATATGAATGTGGAGAATGGAGTCTTTGATCCACACCGCGGGGTCCGTGGTTCGATCGTATGATTCTATATTCAAGGGTTTAAACCCTTCTGGGAATTCATGATCCAAGACCTCATCAGTGAAGCAATGAGGGTGTGCGGCGCCTCTATATCGGGCCGTATCGCGACGTAGCTCAGATGGAGTCCGTATGCGGTTTTCGGCCCACGCGTGACTAAGTTTGTCACATACGAATAGGTGGCCGTCGTCGCGTGTCGAGGCACGCCCTCGCGATCCGTAGATTGATCTAGTGTGTCCTGGTTTATTGTTCAGGGTTTGCCGGAGGTCATATGTATGACCATGGGCTAATTTACCTCTGGCTGTGCGCGGAGGCGGGGCTGGCCAGTGTTCGGCGTAAGTTGTCGTTTTGTCTCGACCACGTGGTGGTCGGTCCGCCGCATTGTACGATGGAGGTATGTAGTTCGGCTCCTCGTCGACAAACTGAGGTAGCAGTTCGTGCTTTGGGAGCTTTTGCTTGGGCGCTTGAGGCCGAACTCTTCGGCTGCTAGGACATCGGTCCATTTATCATTTAGTAGATCTTGGTCAGCTTGAAGCTGCTGCTGCTGCTGCTTCTTTTTCAGGCTCCATGCAGTGGCAATTAGCTGGCACTTAAAGCACTCCTGCTCAAGAGGTTCCTCAGGCATGATGAAATCCTCGGTGCCGAGGCTCACCTCGTCCTCGGAGAGCGGAAGGTAATTATCATCCTCCGAATCTTCGTGCGTGGCCTGTTTACCGGAGCTAACCTTCCCGCCTTCCCGTTCGTCCTGTGCATTAGCTGTATCGACGGGGTCTTCGTTGTCTTCGGCACCTTCTAGAGTGTTGTCTTCTCCTGTGCCAGTACTGCTATCTTTGCTGCAGCGTGACTTAGAGCGGCGCCGCTGACGCCGGTGCTTGGACTGTATTTCAGAAGGTTTATCCTCACCTGGATCTTCCTTGTCCTTGATGTTGTTCTGCTTTGGTGCATCCAACATGTATACATCATACGAGGAAGTGGCCGTCCAGCATCCGGTGAACGACGGGTTCTGGACCTCTTCTTCTCCGGCATAGTCATCCATACCATCGATGTCCTCGGAGTCGTAGTCAAGTTCGTCGGTCAAATCCTCGATTGTGGCTATGAAGTGGGTGGCGGGTGGGAAACAAAATTCTCCATCGTCAGCCCCTAGTTCGAGTCGGATATAGTTTGGCTGTGAGTCCTCTGTCAAGGATAGGTTTTTTAATGAGTTTAGCACATCGCCCAAAGGCGAGTGCTGGAAGATGTCCGTGGCGCTGAATTCGAAGATCGATAAATGATCAAGCTCGGTGTCCGTGGGCTCACGTGGTTTGGAACTCATGGCCGGATACGAGTCCAGAATTCCGCTGACAAAGACGTCGTGAGAGGTTAAGTCTGTATGCAGCTCCAATGCCGTGGAATTTGTGGCCTCTGTGGGGGGGGGGGTGATCCTCCCGTCCTTGGTTGTCGCAACTTGCTCCGGATCTAGGGCTAGAGCGGTTACAGGAGCGATCTCCTGGATGCAGCCTGATGACAGATTTAGGTCATGATCATCGGGGTGACCGGGAGTGGCTACCACGGTCTCGAATCCGGTGAAGATCAAGTCTCCACGGGTGCCCGCAACGTAGTTCAAGATCCCAAATCTGACCTGATGGCCAGGGGCGTTGCTTTCAATCTGCTCCAGATGGCCAAGCCAATTGGCCAGCAGTGCGAAGCCAACGAACACGAAGATCTGTCCGGGGAGAAAAGTTTCTCCTTGGACATCGTCATTATGGATGATTGAAGGGGCCATCAGGCCTTTTGGTGACAGCACAATGGAACTCTTAATGAAAGCACCAATGTCGGTGTCAAAACCGGCGGATCTCGGGTAGGGGGTCCTGAACTGTGTGTCTAAGGTCGATGGTAATAGGAGACAAGGGGCACGATGTTTACCCAGGTTCGGGCCCTCTCTATGGAGGTAATACCCTACGTCCTGCTTGATTGATATTGATGGATATGAGTATTACAAGAGTTGATCTACCTCGATATCGTAATGGCTAAACCCTATAGGTCTAGCTTGTATGGCTATGATAATGAGTCCCTTATCCGGACTAAGTCCTCCGATTTATATAGACACCAGGAGGATATAGGGTTACACAAGGTCGGTTACAAAGAAAGGAATCTACATATTCAGTCGTCAAGCTTGCCTTCCATGCCAAGGAGAGTCCCATCCAGACTCCGGTGCAGTCTTCAGTCTTCATATCTTCACAGCCCATCAGTCCGGCCCATGGCTAACACGCCGGGCGCCCGAGGACCCCTTAGTCTAGGACTCCCTCACCCACCACTTTCAATTTCGGCGCAGAAATGACATTGATTCTTGTTGGACCTTGTTGATCAACTACAAGTAATATCTCAAGTGAAGGTGTATCCTGGATGACCATATTGTGCTCCACCTTTTGTGATCTCTCGCCGCAGCACCAACAACACACATAAATAGTCTGGAGAGTCCTGGATGTGATGTGCAAGGTACTCGACCAGTTCATCGCCTGAAGATGAAGGAACTCGAGTGCAGTACAGCAGCGGAGCAGGCGCTCCATGTCATCCTTTGGGGTGCGGACGGTGAAGATCTCGAGGTGCTTCAGTTGTGGTAGAAAAAGAGCGGGCGCGCCATTAAGGGGGGTGACATTTCATGAACTTGGCGAGGCGCAGCGTGGGCGCAAAGCGGAGCGCGGACATTGGCAGCAAGCGCATATGCCCATCATTAAAACTGAGCTTCTCGAGATGATCTATGGTGGGGGATCAGAACCACTCATCAATCTTGGCTTGGTCCTTGCCATTGGAACGGAACTTGCCCGTGATAAGGCCTTTGAGTGGGCCATGCTGACTACCGAGGATCCAGGAGAACGCATCCAAGATTTGGCGATAGCCATGGAAGAGCTTGTGGGCGTCGAGGAGGTCGATAAGGGTGAGGAGCCATAGGGGGCGCCACCGTCGGGAAAGGGCGGCTATCCTTGCCCGATATTTGATTGGGAGGAGGGATATGATGACTATCAAAATATCACCGGGGAGGTTGTTGATGAAGTGTAGGCATGCTGGAGTCGCTTGTGGTTCTTTCTCGACCCGCCTCCGCTTGTTGGCAACCTGGTTCTCCACCTCGTCGGTGGCGACGGAAACCTCTATCTCCATATTCACGCCGTGCTCCGCTGCTTCAGCAGCCCCGACGTCGCCACTCCCTCCGATGGGGCACTTCGGCGGCATCCTCGTACACTGACGGCTTTGAGGACTCAAAGCGGCCTCGAGGATGCGGGCGGAGAGAGAGGATTGTGTGTGTGGTGAGGATGGGGGGTGCGTCTTCTCGGCGGTGCCATTACTATAGACCAGTGGGAGCGAGGCGGGCGGCGGTCCAAGGCTGCCTCGCTTCCCGGTGAGAACGACTGCTTAATCTCTATGAATGAAACCTATGCTTAATTACTGAATTTTAGTTGCAAAAATTAGATAGTGCTATTGATATTTAGCTGCATATTTTGACAAATCGCAGTGTCTCTTGGCTTAGCGCCGGAGTCTGCCTTTAATTTGCATACCGTAATCTGAACCATTTGCGTTGAAGAGATGCACACATCCTGCGCTGAACAGCTTATACGCTTCCCGGTGAGCCTGCGCTCCGGACTCCGCTTGCATGCCTCCCGTCCAGTCAAGCAGTTGTCCACATGGCACCTCCTATAGCCATTAAAACCAAGACACGTGGTGTCACGTGAATAGTTAACAGAACACACACAGTTTGAATTATACAAACGTTCGAGATATTAAAGTAGTAGCTATTTTTTCAAAATGCCTTTGTTGACTGTCATTATTCGAGTGCGCCTTCTCTCAAAATGGACACGAAAAGTACCACAGCATGTCGGGTGCCATTCCATGATAGCATGCCAAGTTTCATGAATTTCAGACGAGTTTTAGTTTTGCTAGAATTTAAAAACAAAGTATCTCAACATTTTGCCAGCAATCAACGGTGCCCTAGTGTTTGAAATTCATTACCATTTCTTGCATGGGACCTAAGCATGCACCCAAGGACACATATTTGAATTTTAAAACCAATTTATATGCACCGGAGCATGTGCGTGTAGTTCAAATTTGAATTATGCACATAAATGCATTGAAAACTCAGTTAATGCATAAAAATGTCCAAACGAACACCGAAAAAACTAGAATTTAAAAACCAGGTATCTTAACGTTTTGCTGTCAATCAACGATGCCCTAGTGTTTGAAATTCATTCCCATTTCTTGCATGGGGCCTAAGCATGCACCCAAGGACACAGGTTTGATTTTTCAACCAATTTATATGCACTGGAGCATGTGCATGTAGTTCAAATTTGAATTATCCACATAAATGGAATGAAAACTCAGTTAATGCATAAAAATACACAAACGAACCCCAAAAAATCACAAAAGTTGACAAAACACTCATGTTGTTCTATGTTGACACGAGAAAAAATTTGAAAGCAATAAGAGGCAATGGATATTGTTTCATCCCCAAAGGTGGGACATTTCCTATCGAAACCATCATGCTTCTTTTGAGAAGCTCTGGTTTGTGAGAAGCTCATACCCAAATCTGCCCCAGATGGGACAAATTTTTTACCACGGCATGTCGATGCCGCTCCATGATAGCATGCCATGTTTCATGAATTTCCGACGAGTTTTGGATTTACTTGAATTTACAAACCAGGTATCATAATATTTTGCCGGCAATCAACGGTGCCCTGGTGTTTGAAATTCATTCCGATTTCTTGCATGGGACCTAAGAATGCACCCAAGGACACAGATTTGATTTTTCAGCCAATTTATATGCACTGGAACATGTGCATGTAGTTCAACTTTGAATTATGCACATAAATGCATTGAAAACTCAGTTAATGCATAAAAATGTCCAAACGAACCCCGAAAAATCACAAAAATTGACACAACACTCATGTTGTTCTATGTTGACACGAGAAAAAAAATTGAAAGCAATTAGAGCCAATGGATATTGTTTCGTCCCCGAAGGTGGGACATTCCCTATCGAAACCATCATGCTTGTTGTGAGAAGCTCTGATTTGTGAGAAGCTTGTACCCAAACCTGCCCCAAATGAGACAACTTTTTTACCACGACATTTTGATGCCGCTCCATGATAGCATGCCAAGTTTCATGAATTTCAGACGAGCTTTGGATTTACTAGAATTTAAAAACCAGGTATCTCAAAGTTTTTCCGGCAATCAATGGTGCCCTGGTGTTTGAAATTCATTCCCATTTCTTGCATGGGACCTAAGCATGCACCCAAGGACACATATTTGATTTTTCAACCAATTTATATGCACTGGAGCATGTGCATGTAGTTCAAATTTGAATTATGCACATAAATGCATTGAAAACTCAGTTAATGCATAAAAATGTCCAAACGAACCCTGAAAAATCACAAAAATGGACACAACACTCCTGTTGTTATATGTTGACACGAGAAAAAATTTGAAAGCAATAAGAGGCAATGGATATCGTTTCGTCCCCCAAGGTGGGACGTTCCCTATCGAACCATCGTGCTTGTTGTGAGAAGCTCTGGTATGTGCGAAGCTTGTAACCAAACCTGCCCCAAATGGGACAAATTTTTTACCACGGCATGGTGATGCCGCTCCATGATAGCATGCCAAGTTGCATGAATTTTAGACGATTTTTGGATTTACTAGAATTGAAAAACCAGGTATCTCAACGTTTTGCCGTCAATCAACGATGCCCTAGTGTTTGAAATTCATTCCCATTTCTTGCATGGGACCTAAGCATGCACCCAAGGACACAGGTTTGATTTTTCAACCAATTTATATGCACTGGAGCATGTGCACGTAGTTCAAATTTGAATTATGCACCTAAATGCATGAAAACTCAGTTAATGCATAAAAATGTCCAAACGAACCCCAAAAATCCACAAAAAAACTCATGTTGTTCTATGTTGACACGAGAAAAAATTTGAAAGCAATAAGAGGCAATGGATATTGTTTCGTCCCCAAAGGTGGGACGTTTCGTACCGAAACCATCATGCTTGTTCTGAGAAGCTCTGGTTTGTGAGAAGCTTATACCCAAACATGCCCCAGATGGGACAAATTTTTTACCACGGCCTGTCGATGCCGCTCCATGATAGCATGCCATGTTTCATGATTTTCCGACGAGTTTTGGATTTACTTGAATTTACAAACCAGGTATCATAATATTTTGCCGGCAATCAACGGTGCCCTGGTGTTTGAAATTCATTCCCACTTCTTGCATGGGACCTAAGCATGCACCCAAGGACACAGATTTGATTTTTCAGCCAATTTATATGCACTGGAGCATGTGCATGTAGTTCAACTTTGAATTATGCACATAAATGCATTGAAAACTCAGTTAATGCATAAAAATGTCCAAACGAACCCCAAAAGATCACAAAAATTGACACAACACTCATGTTGTTCTATGTTGACACGAGAAAAAATTGAAAGCAATAAGAGCCAATGGATATCGTTTCGTCCCCGAAGGTGGGACATTCCCTATCGAAACCATCATGCTTGTTGTGAGAAGCTCTGGTTTGTGAGAAGCTTGTACCCAAACCTGCCCCAAACGAGACAACTTTTTTACCATGGCATGTTGATGCTGCTCCATGATAGCATGCCAAGTTTCATGAATTTAAGATGAGCTTTGGATTTACTAGAATTTAAAAACAAGGTATCTCAAAGTTTTTCCGACAATCAACGGTGCCCTGGTGTTTGAAATTCATTCCCATTTCTTGCATGGGACCTAAGCATGCACCCAAGGACACATATTTGATTTATCAACCAATTTATATGCACTGGAGCATGTGCATGTAGTTCAAGTTTGAATTATGCAAATAAATGCATTGAAAACTCAGTTAATACATAAAAATGTCCAAATGAACCCTGAAAAATCACAAAAATTGACACAACACTCCTATTGTTATATGGTGACACGAGAAAAAATTTGAAAGCAATAAGAGGCAATGGATATCGTTTCGTCCCCCAAGGTGGGACGTTCCCTATCGAACCATCGTGCTTGTTGTGAGAAGCTCTGGTATGTGCGAAGCTTGTAACCAAACCTGCCCCAAATGGGACAAATTTTTTACCATGGCATGTTGATGCCGCTCCATGATAGCATGCCAAGTTGCATGAATTTTAGACGATTTTTGGATTTACTAGAATTGAAAAACCAGGTATCTCAACGTTTTGCCGTCAATCAACGGTGCCCTAGTGTTTGAAATTCATTCCCATTTCTTGCATGGGACCTAAGCATGCACCCAAGGACACAGGTTTGATTTTTCAACCAATTTATATGCACTGGAGCATGTGCACGTAGTTCAAATTTGAATTATGCACATAAATGCATTGAAAACTCAGTTCATGCATAAAAATGTCCAAACGAACCCCAAAAAATCACAAAAAAACTCATGTTGTTCTATGTTGACACGAGAAAAAATTTGAAAGCAATAAGAGGCAATGGATATTGTTTCATCCCCAAAGGTGGGACGTTTCGTATCGAAACCATCATGCTTGTTCTGAGAAGCTCTGGTTTATGAGAAGCTTATACCCAAACATGCCCCAGATGGGACAAATTTTTTACCACGGCCTGTCGATGCCGCTCCGTGATAGCATGCCAAGTTTCATGAATTTCCGACGATTTTTGGATTTGCTTGAATTTACAAACCAGGTATCACAATGTTTTGTTGGCAATCAACGATGCCCTAGTGTTTGAATTCATTCCCATTTCTTGCATGGGACCTAAGCATGCACCCAAGGACGCAGATTTTATTTTTCAGCCAATTTATATGCACTGGAGCATGTGCATGTAGTTCAAATTAGAATTATGCACATAAATGCATTGAAAGCTCAGTTAGTGCATAAAAATGTCCAAATGAACCCCAAAAAATCAAAAAAAAACTCATGTTATTCTATGTTGACACGAGAAAAAAATTTGAAAGCAATAAGAAGCAATGGATATCGTTTCATCCCCAAAGGTGGGACGTTCCCTATCGAAACCATCATGCTTGTTGTGAGAAGCTCTGGTTTGTGAGAAGCATATACCCAAACCTTCCCCAAATGGGACAATTTTTTTACCACGGCATGTTGATGCTGCTCCATGATAGTGCACCAAGTTTCATGAATTTCAGACGAGTTTTGGATTTACTAGAATTTAAAAACCGGGTATCTCAATGTTTTGTCAGCAATCAACGGTGCCCTGGTGTTTGAAATTCATTCCCATTTCTTGCATGGGACCTAAGCATGCACCCAAGGACACAGATTTGATTTTTCAACCAATTTATATGCATTGGAGCATGTGCATGTAGTTCAAATTTGAATTATGCACATAAATGCATTGAAAACTCAGTTAATGCATAAAAATGTCCAAACGAACCCCGAAAAATCACAAAAATTGACACAACACTCCTGTTGTTCTATGTTGACACGAGAAAAATTTGAAAAAAATAATAGGCAATGGATATTGTTTCGTCCCCAAAGGTGGGACGTACCCTATCGATACCATCATGCTTGTTGTGAGAAGCTCTGGTTTGTGAGAAGCATATACCCAAACATGCCCCAAATGGGACAATGTTTTACCACGGCATGTTGATGCCGCTCCATGATAGCATGCCAAGTTTCATGAATTTCGGACGAGTTTTGGATGTACTAGAATTTAAAAACCAGGTATCTCATTGTTTTGCCGGCAATCAACGGTGCCTTGGTGTTTGAAATTCTTTTCGATTTCATGCATGGGACCTAAGCATGCAATCAAGGACACAAATTTCATTTTTCAACCAATTTATATGCACTGGAGCATGTGCCTATAGTTAAAATTTGAATTATGCACATAAATGCATTGAAAACTCGGTTAATGCATAAAAATGTCCAAACGAACCACGAAAAATCACAAAAATTGACACAACACTCCTGTTGTTCTATGTTGACATGAGAAAAATTTGAAAACAATAATAGGCCATGGATATCGTTTCGTCCCCAAAGGTGGGAAGTTCCCTATTGAAACCATCATGCTTGTTGTGAGAAGCTCTGGTTTGTGAGAAGCTTATACCCAAACCTTCCCCAATTGGGACAAATAATTTACCATGGCATGTTGATGCCGCTCCATCATAGCATGCCAAGTTTCATGAATTTCAGACGAGTTTTGAATTTACTAGAATTTAAAAACCAGACATCTCAATGTTTTGCCGGCAATCAACAGTGCCCAGGTGTTTGAATTTCATTCCCATCTCTTGCATGGGTACTAGAAATTCACACAAGGAGACACATGTGATTTTTCAACCAACTTTGGTGCACTAGAGCATGTGCTTGTAGTTCAAATTTGAATTATGCACATAAAATGCCTAGAAAACTTAGTTAATGTATAAAAAAGGCCAAACGAACCCTGAAAATTTCCAAGATTAAGCACAACACTCCTGTTGTTCTATGTTGACACTAGAAAATATTTGAAAGCAATAAGAGGCAACGGATATTGTTCCATCCCCAAAGGTGGCACGTTCCCTACCGAAACCATCACGCTTGTTGTGAGAAGCTCTGGTTTGTGAGAAGCTTATACCCAAATCTGTCCCAAAATGGGACAAATTTTTTACCACGGCATGTTGATGCCGCTCCATGATAACATGCCAAGTTTCATGAATTTCAAACGAGTTTTAGATTTACTAGAATTGAAAAACCAGGTATCTCAACGTTTTGCCTGCAATGAACAGTGCCCTGGTGTTTGAAATTCATTCCCATTTCTTGTATGGGACCTAAGCATGCACCCAAGGACACGGATTTGATTTTCAATTATGCACCTAAAATGGCTAGAAAACTAGTTTAATGTATAAAATGTCCAAACGAACCCTAAATAATTCCAATTCTTTTATGACACGCATATAGTTGCATGTTCACTGCAGATAAAAGGTCTAGCAATTCAAACAGCGTCCATTGCCGCTATGACCCCATTATGTAAGTCAAATCAAGTAGACCCCACATAGTTTATTGTCACCAACCATGTGAGATGTAGTACAAAATATCTTGGAGCACCGTCGGTGTATAGTACGCCTATGGCTTACGCGAGAAGGTGTGCCGGCTATAGTCCACAGCCGGCGTGTTAAGCACACTAGCTCACTCCCCAAATACTCCCGCCTCTACATCCCTCGCAATCTCGAAAATATTACTGCCTCGTAATCTTGAAAATATCTACCACCTGGAAGGTTTTAATGTTTGATAGCACACATTTAGTATGTGCAGACCATGTGCGATGTCCGTTACACCCGCTCTGCTTCAGTCCCTTGATTCAAATTTTCAGTAGCCCCAGCATTTTACTCCCGCCTCTGCATCCCTCGCAATCTCAAAAATATCTGCTCGCCCTTGATCCAAATTTTCAGTAGCCCCGCCTTGTTACTCCCACCTAGTAAAATTTTCAGTTGCCGCAGTATTTCCTCAAACACAACCTTGCCCACCCCCCACCCCCGCCCCCCTCCACACACACCCCAAAACCTCCGCTCACATAGACACACACAACCCTCAAAACCATTGGTAGGTCGCCGCCATCGCTGGCGCCTCCATCCTCAACCTCTGCTTGTGTGCCGGGGAGCTCGAGGAGCCAGTGGCCAAAAAGAGGTTTATCGCGGACTTTTCGCCCGACGCCGGCAAGGTGGCCGTTGAGGTGTCCCTGTTGTCCTTCACGGGCCCGATCCGCCCACGCCGTTCCCCCGATCCGCCCGCTGCCGCGCCCCTACACCGGTTCGAGGACTTCCCCGTCCTCCCTCGGACCCAGCAGCCGACGAGGTCCTACCTCGGGGTCCGGCAGTGGCGGTGGGGGACGTGGGTCGCCAAGATTATAGATCAAGAGACCCACACCCGCCGGTGGCTCGGTAGCTTCCACACGGCCGAGCTCGTGACCATGGAGTACGACCGCTGGTAGATCCGCTACCACGGCACGGTGTCTAGGCTCAATTTCCCCTTCGGCACACGTCCGGTCGACCTCGTTCCACCGGAGCCAGGGGTGGTGAGCTCGGCTTTGGTGCGGGAGGACCGCGAGGCGTGGGAGCGCCTCGAGGCCGAGGCCGCTGATGAGGCCTACATGCAAGAGCTCCGCTGGCAACACCCAGAGCTCATGGAGGCGGAGCGGGCGATCTTTGCCGGTGCGAAGGGCGGCGAGGTTATCACGCTCTCCTCCGATGACGAGGTCGAAGGCGGCGAGGACGGCGACGTTATCGCGCTCTCCTCCAATGACGAGGTCGAAGGCGGTGGCGTGGAGGGCGTCGAGGTGGGCCCCAAGGATGAGGAGATCAACGTCGACGAGTGGAGGAGTGCCTTCCCCAACGACCTCGACGACGGTACCGACCAGGACCCAGCTCGCGGCACACCGTAAATGATAAGGAAGGATTGGCTCGACCTCTACTTCGACCGGAAGTAGTTTAGCTTAGTTTAAATTTATGTTTAATGTTCGGTTATGCAAAACTATATATGTTTATGTTTGAATGCATGCTACTTTCAGTTGAAACTGCTTTGAACTTGATCAAATTGAAGTTTACAACCTTAAGTTTAGGGGACGAACTAGAAAAGGCCAAAAATTGCTGGAGTATATATATATGTAACTAAGGGTTTTAGTCCTTTAACTTTTTAAGCATCACCTAGAGATGTCCTTATGACTTGTTTATTTCAGTTCTTCACAATGTGATGCTCTATATGTGCAACTATTTGCCGTGCAGTTCAATTTCATCAATAACAGTTTCAAAAATACCACTATGAATTACGATATTTGGTTGCTGTTAAGGATATTGCGGTTAACATGCCTTTTCGTTTTTTAACAATAATTAGTATACTATAGACCTGCACAATACCAGTTTGAATAACTACTTGCTTGTTTTTAAATGTTATGCCTGATGTAGTTAACACACATTTCCACTTCTTGTTTTGCCTAACTAGCGTGCTTAAGCCTGCACACTGAAGCTATCATTTGTAGATTATGTTGTCTACCATGGATATATTTGGTTGATGTTTAGCCTGTTGTGCTTAACATGCCTTCATATTTACTTATGCAGGACAATATTGAGAACAGTGTTGTTTTCCATCAAGGTTAGTTTCATTGCATTGCTTATATGTACTCACTGTTCAGGATATAGGTAGCTGGTACCATATAGCCTGGGGCTGATAAGGGATTAATCATTGAATTGGACATTTCACTGAATATATCTGTAACCCATTTATCAGTAGGTTAACTAGGGCCATATTTAATATATCTGAGGCTACATAGCAACATTCATTGTACGGAATGACTAAATATACAATCCCAGGCTACATAGCAACATGGAAGAGTGTTACCTTAATGTTCTGATGATGTCTAGATATACATGTAATAAAATCTTATATAATGGGATGGAGGGAGTGTTGTACTACATCATTTTTCAATTGTTGTTTAGCTTCTAATATTAACTTGGTGCTTTTAGGTACATATATCATTGCCAAAGATCCACACTTGGACCCTTACTGCGTATGGGGCAATGAGATATTCATGAACCAGCATCAAGTGAGGAAACTGACAATGATTGTTATTAAAATGGTTCAAAAAGATGTCAATCAAACTATTTGTTTACACTTTATGAAAGAAAAATGTGAACTGTGGGATGGTAAGTAAGAACCATGTAGCCTTCTTTTTACTGCCCGTAATGAGTTGTGTTAGATGACAATATCTGAATCTTTTTTCTTTTGCAGTGGATCGTGAAGCAGTTTACTCAAGATGACCTCTCAAACTACATGATTGGTGGCCGGCCATCACAAGGGGTTGGACTAGAGTCCTGCATGCCTTTTGCATCCAGGAGAGCACAATAGGGCATTCCGCTTCACCTTGTTCAGCAACCGGATTGTCTATCGCCTCTTTCTTTACCATCTGTAATAGTACAAGTATAGAACCCTGGTTCATCATTCTTTATTTGGTACTTATGTAATTCTTAAACATATGTACATGTGAATCGAATAATGCATTGGTTGTTTGAACATGATGGATATGAATAAAGCTATAGCCTACTTTCAAGTTTAAATTAGGTACAATTTTAAATAGCAAGAATTAAATTAGGGCGAAATTATGTTGTGCAGGTCATTACGGCGCACACGGTTAGTAAAACACAAACGTTTGCGATATACACCATAATATGAGATGGTTCGTAGAGAGGAAACGTGTGCAAGCATGCACACAGTTGCCGTTTGTAAAGTGTGTGTGATGTCAGACACTATCACATACGGTGCAGGAAAACTAAATGTGTGTGATTGTCTACCTGTCATACACGGTTTGTAATCATGAACTGTTTGTGATGTTCCAGGCATCATAAAACTCCCGTGCCTGGAATCTGCCAGGTAAGCTCCCGTGCCTGGAATCTGCCTGGTTTTAGGTAAAACCACAAAACTCTGACAGCGATGGCAATGCGAGCACAAACAAGTAGCAAGGATGAAGCGTTTGGGATATTCGAGATATCGGAAATGGTTATATAGGGGCAACTGTATGCATCAAGGCTCCCTATCCCCGACGGTTTCTGGGTCGTGTGGAAAGGACCCCCCTATCGCCCACACTCACTTGGCGACGGTTCCAAATGTCATTGCAAAAAGGGGTTAAAAACCGTTTGTATATCACTGACGCGTACCAGTGATTGTAGATCTTATTAAAATAGAGAAATGAATTCAAATGGTTTAACTTCACAACAATCATGATTGTAGATCTTATTCAAATAGAGAAACAAATTCAAATTTAGTTCATATTGAAGCGGTAGTATATACGTTTGGAATGCACGAAAATGTTCATTTGAGTAGAAGGTTGCATGCATTATACACGTAGGGAAATATTTTGATTGAACATAACATGAATTAAAAGTTTTGAATTGAATTTGTAGTGCGAATTGATTTGATACAGTACACAGGACTCGACACTCTTGTGTGGTGCGAATTGATTTCTTTTTGTTTTTTCGTCGACGGAAGTGCGAATTGATTTGGTATAGTACACGTTAGGCTTGTCTGGAAATTTCAACCCGTGTCGTGTTACCCCAAAATATTTAAGATATATCTTTGTCTCATTGTGCTCCGAAAACTCCCTCCATCTCAACCCACGCATTGCTATCCCAAAATTACAACGCACGCGAAAACTCCCACCTCCTGCGAAATCCCGACACGCGAAATGCCTGTGATACCCCTGAACCGAAAGAACCGCATAGCTCAAATTAGTGGGGGTACTTTCGTAACTCACCCCACATTTTGGACAAGCGCATCCCTAAGCCATGGTTCCCCCTCCCATCCCATCCGCCCACCCATTCGTACACCGAGGCCGTGAAAACCCGCGAAGCCCCACACCCTCCTCCATCTGCCACACAGCCGGAGCCTCTTCCCCAATGACATCGTCCACAACAACACCTCAACGCCCCTCATCCATCGTACGGGATGAGGATCCATTGTAAATCTCGTCATCCCACCGATTCAGCCACCCCATCCTCCACATCCAAGGAGCTGCCCCGAGCCCCCGATGTTCCACTCGTCTTCCGCGCCACCTCCAGTCCCACACCGCTGTCTTCACCTGCACCATAGGAAGAGCAGCATCATCACCGTTTCCTCGCATGAAGCTGAGGCCTAATCGAGGCCACCAAAGAGGTTGTACACTAATCGCCGCATTTTCTTCTTGATTAGATCTCACGGTGCTGCCGGCGCTCGGTCCTGAGCCGACATGGCGTGGCTCCATCCATGGTGGCATCATCGGCCACTTCCTCCATGGCGTTGCTCCCTCGGCGGTGACATCCACATCAGTATGAGCCGCTGCTGCTTTGGCTCTCGCTTGCCCTGCTGCTCTGCTCTTGCTCTCGGTCCCCTCCCTGGTCTGCTCTTTCTCTTGCTCATGTTGCTGCTCTCGTTCTTGCTCGTGCTTGCGCTGTTGCTCTCGCTCTTGCGCGCGCTGCTGCTGCACAAGCAACAAATCTTGCTCTCCCTCGAGCCCCTGCGGCTGCTACCCGAGATGCTGTGACACGACCAGCCGCCCTGGCTCTCGCACGCGCTACTGCTCCGGGCGTTGTTGTTGCTGCTACTGCTTTTCTTCTACTGGTGCATTCAGTTTCGACAGCAAAATTCAGCTTGGACAGCAAAATTCAGTTTTGGCAGTTAAATTCAACTTTGATAGTTAAATTCAGTTTCGACAGTTAAGTTCGGAGATGTGTGGCTGATGTATTTTATATCTAGCACTTTGTGGTTATGTATTTTATGTCATCTATTGGAGATGCTATAAGAATTCCACTTAGGTTAACGTTGTCTCTCTTATCCTGCTTCAGCCTCGCCATCGTACAACTCACCGAAGCTGCTCCAACGACGAAACCCTCCATCACATCGAAGCAGTACCCCGGGCTCCATATCCAGATGCCTAAGATCTTCTTCCCCTCCTCTGACAGCCAAATTAGCCAGAGCATCCTCACCGACCAACCCAATCACGCTGAGATCGACATGGCTTCACCAAAGAGGTTGTACACTTGTTGCATCGCTTTTTTACTCTACATGTTACATATATATTGTCCACTAAGCACACATAGTAATGTGAAATACGATTAGTTTCTCCAACTATATGACAAGCAGTGAGGTACCAGGCAACTTAGCTATACGTGATGGACTCTCTTGAATGTCATCATTATTTATCTCTGCACGTTTGAGCTGTGCATTTGTAGATGGGCCTAGGAGTTGAGCTAGTAGGGCAGTGGCCTGGGTCCAAAGTAGTAGAAGTATCACATAAATTTTTTTGAGTGTAGGCTTTTCTCTGCTCATGCCTGCCTACTAGAATCGCCAGTGCTTGAAAGGAAAACTAAAGGGAAAACATATGAATTGAAAAGTTTCCTATGGTACTACTATTCATGCATTTGGTTCAACAGAATGGAGTAAAGAAAACTGTAGGATTTGTTCCTTTAGTGTCTCCTTGAAAGAAAAAAACATAGGAATTTTAATATCCACTTGTCCTCCTTTTCAGATTCCTATTCATGAAGCACAAGACTAAGATATAGTAGCATAATAGCATTATAACTGTACATTTTCTTGTGGTTTGACTTAATCTCACCATGCTTCTTTGCATCATGTGATCTCCCAATTCTTGTGAACCAAACACCCAGATTGGCAGAAATCATGTGTTTTTAAATTCTCTATTTTGCGCGTGCATTCCTATCCTATTACTGTGTATTTCCTATCCCTGCGTTGTTAGAATCCTCCAATTCAAATGATCCCTTACAGAATTACTTCTCTTACAGATAGTTGTCAAATAAAACCTTGTGTCGTCTGTTCCGCTCCTGTTGCACCGTCGTCCACCCCAACTCAGATTCTCCAACGGCAAAAGGGTCCAGCACAGCAGGGATCCAGCCTCCAGACTGTCTTTCGCCACCTCAGATCTTCTTCCCCGCCGCCGGCATCCACGACACCTGCATTACCATCATCAACCGAGCAGATGACCTCGAGGACTACACGGGCCCGCAAGAGAGGTCGCACTCTTTCGTGTCGGCTTACGTTATGCATTGCTTAATATTACATGCTAATTTATCGTCCTGTTCACCGATTAGACTCTGAGTTAGCTCCAAACTGATGGTCAAACTTGAGTTTTTAAATGGTTATGGGGTATATATCGGGGCCGCAATCAATACAATCTATCTACTGTCTGGTTAATCTCTAGTGTCTACTATGAGTTTCATGTTGGGTGTGGAACAAACAGTAAAGAAGCCATTATCTGTATTTTTAACTGAAGCCATTATCTGCCTGTTATCATTGGTTTTGGATCTATCTACAGGTTGCTGCCATCACTCTGGATTTCTACATGCACTCCTTACATAATCTCACTATGTTTTATTCCTATGCATGTCAGTTATTGTACAAAATGGAACCGAACATGTAGAGCAAAAGAGACGAGCCTTGCGTGGCAATAAAATTTCATGCAAACGTCTCTCCATGGTAGGCGCAAAGGCAGCCCCCGTCCACCCATTTCATATTGTAATCAAGAGGAAGATAATTGTTCTGGGGGGATTCAGAAGGAGAAGACCACTCCTATTTACCCCCTAAGGTCTTCGCTCTAACTTGGCATCACTACTAGGAAAAACAGTACTAGTAGCATTGGTTTTTTGCATACTAGTAGCGCGGGTTCACGCGCTACTACTATGACGCTACAGCTAAATATTACCAGTAGTAGCGCGGTGCCACTCACGCTACCACTATTCTACACCTACGCTATTGTTATCCTAGTAGTAGTAGCGCACCATTCCTCTCCACGCTACTATTATCCTAAGTAGTAGTAGCACACCGTCCCCCCCACTCTACAGCTAACTAATTAGAAATTAAAAAAAATGTTAGATGCTATATTCATGGATGGAAATCAAGACATGTCCAGTGCAAAATCAACTAAGATCACAGAACCAATCTTAGCACTTGCAGCGTTCATGGACGCAACATTGAACATCTCAACTCGGAGAGTTCATGAGATCCCATTTAACATCAGACTCAAACAACCAGACCACTTGTCTAGATGTATCTACCAAGACTCAGAGTTCAAACACCGGTGGACCCGAACCCTCCCTCCCGCTGAACGGTGGTGTCGAGGTCCTCCACCTTGGCGACCTCCGGTGTCGCAAGTCACAATCACCTGGAAGGTCGTCTGCATGACGCAGCCTCCGGGCTTCACGGCAAAGTCCGCCTCCAAGTGGTTGAAGAGCACGACACCCACCAAGTCGTGGTAGTCCGCGTCAATCACCCCTGCGCCCACGTTAGAGAAGTAAAAACATATTAGTTCGCGTCCTCTTTCAGATCCAGTGGGGTATTTCCTTTCTTTTTAGCACATGCACATGAATCAATGGTAACAACTAGAGGCTGGACCATACTTGTTGCACGAGACGTGAAGAAGGCAGGGTCCCCTTCTTGTTAATTCCAAGGAAGACACTCCCCTGAGACGTGAAGAAGGCCAGCTCCCCTCCTTCTGCAAATAGCTCAGGTGCATGAAGTTGTAAGGAATCTGAATACAATGAACTCATTGTAATGTATAATAACAAGAAAAAAAACCATGAATCCTAAAAAAAGATCGTTCTATGAGCTAGGTTGATAGTTTTGAGACACAGGAAAGGATAAAGTTGGTAACAATCTTCATTAAGAAGAACAATGGGCCAAGATTTCTTAAATGACATTTGTTTCACCAACAATGATTAGTAGTAGCATCAACATACCCTCTAATCCTTGCATAATTTATATCAACCAGGGACAAAACCTATAAATTGAGCGACAAAATAATCTTGCTTCAGTGCACTCATAAGAATGAAATTATATATGCAAGTTTTCCAGCATACCAGGTAAGGAATCAGTCATAACAGGAACCCAACACTTGACAGAAATAATTTCAGGTTTCATATATCAGTAATTATGCATAAGAGTTGCAAGCGAGGGAAAATTAGTCTACTTCTTTAAAACTAAAATCAGCATCCTTATGTTGTATGCATAGCACAGTACTAATTTCCATGTGATGCCTAGCATAGTACTAATGTTCAAACTAATAGCACAGTACTTGATAAATATGATTCTTCCTTCAGTAATATCTAACGAATGGGTGTGACCTCCCTTATATCCTGGTGTAACGCCCCGGACACACCCGCCGGTGGTCGTTACTCCTGGCGGGATCTAGACTGGCCCCAAAAATCAATACTAGTCTTTTTTGTGCACTTTGTCCTCACTCATGCGCACTCGAGAGCAACTTCCTGGTCGGTCACCCATCCTGACACTAGTCCAAGCTGAGCACGCTTAACTTTGGAGTTCTGTCCGAATGGGCTCCCGGAAAAGAAGGAATTCCTTATTGATATGAGTAGTCTATCATCCCTAATAAGCCAGGCTATCACATACACCCCCACTCAGAGGAACCGACGTCCTCGTCGGGCCACAGGAACGTTCCCTCTTGGCACATCCGTTTGTGCATCCAGTCCGGTACATGTGTCATGTCGGGTGCCACGACGGGTCACAAACGTCATGAACAACATGACCACGCACCTGTCCGCAAACATCCGTGTAACCGCGAGGGTCGGCTCTGATACAAACTTGTAACACCCTCGATGCGACTATATCTCCCACGTGTCGAGGCACGACTTAGAGGCATAATCGCATTGAAGGCATATGTCGCAAGTTAGGCAATCTTCACAACATCCCATGTAATATAAATAATAAAGAGGAGATAACATAGTTGGCTTACAATCGCCACGTCAATCAAGTACATAAATAGCATTACATCATCCAAACACTCATGGCCCGACTACGGCGCCAAAATAAAAGATAACCCAACATGCGACACAGTCCCAATCACCCCCAACTGGGCACCACTACTGATCATCGGGAAAGGAAACATAGTAACGTTGAGAGTCTTCGTCGAACTCCCACTTGAGCTCAAGCGCATCTCCTGGAGCGGAATCATCAGGCCCTGCATCTAGTGTAATAGTAATCTGTGAGCCACAGGGACTCAGCAATCTCGCACCCTCACGATCAAGACTATTTAAGCTTATAGGTATGGCAAGGTAAATATGTGGAGCTGCAGCAAGCGACTAGCAAAATATGGTGGCTAACTTATTCGCAAAAGAGAGTGAGAAGAGGAGGCAAAGCGCGAGCGAGAAACTAGAGAACAACCTGCGCAAACATTACTCCAACACCGTGTCTGCTTCCCGGACTCCGCCGAGAAGAGGCCATCACGGTAACACACCCAGTTGATTCATTTTAATTAAGTTAAGGTTCAAGTTATCTACAACCGGACATTAACAAATTCCCATCTGCCCATAACCGCGGGCACGGCTTTCGAAAGTTCAAATCCCTGTAGGGGAGTCCCAACTTAGCCCATGACAAGTTCTCACGGTCAACGAAGGAATAGACCTCCTCCCAAGACGTTCCGATCAGACTCGGTATCTCGGTTCTTTAAGACATTTCAGCAGGTTAAAACAAGACCAGCAACACCGCCCGAATGTGCCGACAAATCCCGATAGGAGCTGCATATATCTCTTTCTCAGGGACACTCAGATGAGCGCTCCATACAACTAAAACCAAACCTCGAGTTTCCCCGAGGGGCGCTGCATAGGACTCTAGTTTGGACCAACACTCAGAGGAGCACTGGCCCGGGGGGGTTTAAAATAAGATGACCCTCGGGCTCCGGAAACCCAAGGGAAAAAGAGGCTAGGTGGCAAATGGTAAGACCAAGGTTGGGCATTGCTGGAAAAGCTTTAATCAAGGCAAACTATCAAGGGGTTCCCATTATAACCCAACCGCGTAAGGAACGCAAAATCCGGGAACATAACACCGATATGACAGAAACTAGGGCGGCAAGAGTGGAACAAAACACTAGGTGAGAGGCTGAGCCTTCCACCCTTTACCAAGTATATAGATGAATTAAGATAACATATAAATATAATGATATCCCAACAAGTAAATAAATGTTCCAACAAGGAACGGCCTTCAATCTTCACCTGCAACTAGCAACGCTATAAGAGGGGCTGAGCAAAGCGGTAAACATAGCCAATCAACGGTTTGCTAGGACATGGTGGGTTAGAGGTTTGACACGGCAATTTGGGAGGCTTGAAAGCAAATGGTAGGCATCGTTCGTAGCATTGGCATAGCAAAAGAGCGAGCAATCTAGCATAGCAAAGATAGTAGTGATTTCGAAGCTATGATCATCTTGCCTGCACAGTTGTCAGAGTTGACTAGATCCTCAAAAGCAAACTCAACGGGCTCCTTGTTAGCGAACTCGTCTCCTGGCTCTACCCAAACAAGACAAACAAGCAACAAAGGCACAATCAACCATGTGCAAGGATCAAACGATATGATGCAATGATGATATGCTATGCGGAATGCAATGCGGGATGCAAAATGCAAGATATGACAGGAAAATCAAGAACCTGGCCTCAACTTGGAAATCCAAGCGTGCCACTGGAAAGATGAGATGAAATCGCTTGAAAACGATATAAAGACCGCCAGAATCGGAATTACGGTTTGTAAACGGCACGCGATTCAAAAATGACACCGGTCTGCGATTTACAGCAAGTAGCCATCTAAATGCAATGAGATGAACATGCTACAGCACCCAAACAGGATGAAAAAATACATGGAAGGGATGCATTCAAGATGCTTAACAAAAGTCTAGCACTGAGCTACGGCCAATTCATCCATTAACAGGTTCAAACAAGCATGGCAAAAATGCATATGGTAAACAGATCTCAGACTTAGTGAAATTAACACTTGTCTGGAATTTCAGATCAGGTAGCTCTCTTCGGAGCATCAAAACTACATGCTAAAGGACCTGAACATGGCAAAGTAAAACATGTCATGGAGCTACTCAAATATCTTAACAAAAGTCCCTTAGTGACCTTGAGCCAAAAGGGATCAGAAAATATACTAACAAGCACGTGAACATAGCAAAAACATAATCAGTTTTCAGACTTAGTGAAAACTGGCACATGTTGAAATATAACTCAAGTAGGCATGTTTACGAGCTCGATGCACTCACTACGGTGCAAGTCATGACAAGAAAATCATACATCTATCAAGAACACTCAAAATGCAAGCTAGACATGGCAAGAACAATAGCATAGCATGCACGGATCAACTACAACATCATCGGCAAAATTGCAAACAAGTTGACAATCTGCCCAGATTCACAAAGTAGCAAAAGTAGAGCTCGATTGACTCAAGCTAGGTTGCTCCATAATTGCAAACAAAGACATGGATGGAGAGATCACTATAAGATTAACAAAACATCCTTACTGATCATCCTCAAAAGAGGCACGGGTCACTAGGAAACAACATGAACATATGGCCATATGAGATAAACAGCTCAAGGACTTAGTGGAATTGCTAAGTCCCTGAAAACAGAATTACCGAGTGCCTCACTTTGCAAGCTTGCACTAGTCACCATACTCATCACAAAAATACATGGGTTGCACCTCTGGAAAAATGACAAAACCCTTAACAAAACATATGTAGAACATCAGGGCATAGCATGCACACAATAATCATGGCAAAAATGACAAAACTCTAAATGGAGTAGCAGATCTGACAATTAACTCAAGTAGCCCTCTTCTAACAGCATTTCGTGCATCAAGATGAACTCAAATGAAAATGATGCCATGGAATGAAATGATGTACTCTCTGAGATGAACATTTTGACATGCTATATGCATGAATCGGAGCTACGGACGCAAAGTTACGGGGCTATGAACAGGAGCACTTGGATTAGGAAATTTCGGGACTTAGAAGAAAAAAATGACCTAGGGTTTACTGTTCACCGGATCTCAGATCTGGCGAAAACACTGTTCATTGGCGGGGTCCGAAGCTCGCCGGAGGAAGGAGAGCTCACCGGCGCGAGGGGGAGGGTCGGCCGGAGGGCGGCGGGGTCGGCGTCGGGCGCGCACGGGGCGGCGCCGGCTCGGGTCGACCGCGGCGCGGTGGGGCCGGCGAGTGCGGCGGGCGAGGCGGAGGAGGCGGCGGCCGGCGTCGGCGAGGCGGCGCGGCGGCGGCTCGGGCGGCGGGAGGCAGCCGGGCTGGAGGAGGACGGCGGCAGGGGCGACCGGGCAGGCGGCGCGCGCGGATGGGCCCGCGGGGGCCGGATGCGGGCTCCCCGGGCCGGCGGCGGGGGAGATATTTTAGGATTTCGGACGAGGGGGGATCCGGATTTCGGGGAAGGGGTCTATATATAGGCATAGAGGGAGCTAGGAGAGTCCAAATGAGATGCGGTTTTCGGCCACACGATCGTGATCGAACGCTCTAGATGATGGAGAAGGCTTAGGTGGGTTTTGGGCCAAATTGAAGGGGTGTTGGGCTGCAACACACACGAGGCCTTTTCGGTCCCTCGGTTAACCGTTGGAGTATCAAACGAAGTCCAAATGATACGAAACTTGGCAGGCGGTCTACCGGTAGTAAACCAAGGCCACTTAGCAAGTCTCGGTCCAATCCGGAAATGTTTAATCCCCACACACGAAAGAAAGGTAGAAATGACCACCCGAGGAGAACGAAGCGCCGGAATGCAAAATGGACAACGGGGAAAATGCTCGAATGCATGAGACGAACACGTATGCAAATGCAATGCACATGATGACATGATATGAGATGCATGACACGACAACAACACACAGAGACAAACACCCGAACCCGAGAAAATAAAATAACTTAACGCCGGAAACAGCAAGAGTTGGAGTACAAATTGGGAAAGTTACATCCGGGGTGTTAAAACACTCCACCACTACGAAAGGATCTCGTCCCGAGATCTAGGACTGAAAGAATGCCGGGTACTCAGAACGGAGGTGATCCTCGCGTTCCCAGGTAGCTTCATGGTCGGAATGGTGTTACAAGTTGGTAATCAGAGCCTTCCCCGACCTTAGGAGCCCCATTGCTTGATCATTTTCAGCGGCCGAGTTGTGTCTAGAAAAATGTTTTGAGTCATTTAGGAATTATATATCGGAGAGTTTACGAATTCTTTTTACTTCCCAGTCTCCTCACCTCTCCGGTAAGGCATCCTGACGTAGAGTTTTGACTCTTCTCTTCTCAAATTTCACTAAAAAAAATTTAGGATCACGCGGGTATCTTGGAATCGTTCCGATGGTTTTATGATGAGAACATTGTCTTGGTGCCTCCTGTCAGGGGTTTAGTGGAAGTGTCCCGGGGAGTTGAGCTCTGAGGTGTTGTCATCATAATTTTATCGTTGCAGTTCTGGAATACATGAGTTTAGTACGTCGACATCGAAAATCTCTTTTATGCAGTTCATTGGTGAGATAACCTCGACGCCACCCAGTACTGGGGTGGGAGTTCAGGAGTATCGCCATAACTTGTATAACGGATGCTTTTCGAAGGGGTAGATGGTTTCCGAAGATTTCTTGGTTATGTGTTGAAGGATGGATACAGCTGGATGTAGGATTTGCTAGATTTGGGTGAGATATTATGCTTCCCCTATATCCCCAACACCTGATTGCATAACCGGAAAGGTTTGGGAGTTTCATAGGTGGGAATTCTTGTAGCTCTAGTTCTTCTTCCACGGATATTGGTTTGAGATTGGGATTTCTTACCGATTATTCGTTCTTGATCCGTACCTTGTTGATTTATTTCTCTACCTTAATTCTACGTGGCTTCTCAATTTATGGATATGTGACCATTTCAAGAGGAATGCATTCGTTCATTTTGTTTGGAGGTGAAGACTATATGTTGCAATTTTCATTCCGTTGGATTCAGCTTCAGTATTTGTCTGTCAATGTGCTAATGGATGTCAACCTCTTCAGGATGGCTCCTGCAACGCGCACGACTCCGAATCCTGATCCGCCACCACCTCCACCTCCTCCGAAGGCATGGAAAGCTGTGATGGCCGCAACCAATGCAAACACACAGTTGATCATGCAAATTCTTCAAGAGCGCAATCAAGGCAACCAAGAGAATCAAGGCAACAATCAGAATCACTTTGCTACACTCAACCAGTTCCTTGCTAATGGGCCAAAGACTTTCAGCAATTGTGTTGAGGCAACCGATGCTGACGATTGGCTAGTGGATCTGTGCAAGCATTTCGAGTGCAGTAACGTCAGGCCTGAGGACTTTGTCAAGTTCGCTTCCTTCCAACTCAAAGATCAAGCTGCAGAATGGTTCCAACAGTACAAGGACTCCAGAGGTGGACGTGTTATCACTTGGGATGATTTCCATCGAGATTTCCGAGCTCATCATATTCCCCAGAGCGTGGTTGAAAGCAAGCGTGAGGAATTCCGCAATCTGAAGCAAGGCTCTTTGTCTGTCTATGACTACAACAAGTTGTTCCAGAAGATCGCCCGCTTTGCCAAGCAGGACGTCCCTGATGAGAAGAGCATGATATATCAGTTCAAGGGTGGTCTTAGAGAAGAAATTCAGCTAGCTCTTGTTCTCTTTGAGCCCTTGAGATACGATGAGTTCTACAACATGGCACTGAAGCAAGAGGCTGCTCAGTTGAGGTGTGATGCTTCCAAGAAGCGAGTCAGAGATGCTACTCCTTCTTCGTCTACTCAAGTGGCCAAATAGCAGAAGTATTGGCTTCCTCCTCCTCCGTTCCGTCAGCCGTATCAGCAGAAGAGCAAAGGTGGAAGTGGATCTTCCCACCCACCCAACCCTGGCTTTCAGAACAAGACTTCGTCTCAAGCTCCAAGATCGAGTGCTCCGTACCACCGTCCGCTTTCAGAGGTCACGTGCAACAAGTGCCAACAGAAGGGTCACTATGCCAACAAGTGTTTCAACTAGAGGCGTCTTCCTCCTCCTCCTCCTGTCAGATCGGCAAGTACAGCTGTGGTGAATCATAACCCCAAGCACGCCAAGGTCAACTTGATGAATGCAGCTCAGGCAGAGGATTCGTCAGAAGTCATCATGGGTAACCTTCCAGTTAACGATATTCCTGCAAAAGTTCTTTTTAACACTGGTGCATCGCATTGTTTCATTTCCAAACCTTTTGCATCAAAGTATGAGTGCGATTATCAGTATCTGCAAAGTTCCTTGCAAATTGTGTCACCGGGCAAGCAGATGACAGCTAACACCTGCATCCCGGAGGTTACTATCACATTGGGCGATTACAAGTTCCTTTCTTCCCCAATTGTTCTTGGTAACTCGGATATTGATCTTATTCTAGGAATGGATTGGCTTTCTAAGCACAAGGCACATCTTGATTGTGCTGCCAGGCAGATTCAATTGACTCATTCTTCTGAGGATGTAATTGTCTTTGCCGCTCGTGATAATACTATCCGTTTGTTTTCTCTCAATGAGAAGGGTGAATTGGATGCCATCTAGCAAATTCTAGTCATTTGCGAATATCAAGACGTCTTTCCCGAAGAGCTTCCAGGAATGCCTCCGCACCGGCCATTTGAATTCGTTATTGATCTTGAGCCTGCACGGAACCTGTGTGCAAACGTCCTTACAAGCTCGGACCTGAAGAGTTGAAGGAGCTGAAGAAGCAACTCGATATTCAAGAGAAAATGGGTCTTATCCGGCCTAGTTCTTCTCCATGGGGTTGTGGTGTTCTTTTTGTGAAGAAGAAGGATGGAACGGACCGACTTTGTGTTGATTACCGTCCAGTGAACAAGAAGACCATCAAGAACAAATACCCACTTCCCAACATCAATGAGTTGTTCGAACAACTTAAAGGTGCTCAAGTCTTCTCCAAGCTTGATCTCCGTATGGGTTATCATCAGATTCGAATTCGTGAGCAAGATATTCCCAAGACGGCTTTCAGGACAAGCTTTGGTTCATATGAATACACAGTCATGTCTTTTGGCCTCGTCAATGCTCCTCCGACGTTCTCTCGCATGATGAACTTCATCTTCAACGCCTACACCAATGACTTCGTTTTGGTCTATCTCGACGACATTCTGGTTTTCTTGAAGAACAAGGAAGATCATGCCAAGCACTTGCGTTTGGTACTCGATAATCTCAGAGAACATCAGTTCTATGTCAAGTTCTCCAAGTGTGAATTTTGGCTCGATGAGGTTCTTCATCTCGGTCATATCATCTCTGCCAAGGGCATCGCCGTAAATCCTGAGAAGGTGTCTGCAATTGTGAATTGGGAACCTCCTCAGAACGTGAAGCAACTCCGTAGCTTCCTCGGTCTCGCAAGCTATTGCCGAAGATTCATTGAAAATTTTTCTAAGATCGTGAAGCCTCTCTCTAATCTTCTCCAGAAGCACGTCAAGTATGTTTGGTCTCCGGAGTGTGACATTGCTTTCAACACTTTGAAAGAGAAATTGATGCAAGAGAGGAAAGTTGTTGCTTATACATCTCGCCAATTGTAGCCTAATGAGAAAAACTACCGCACTCATGATCTCGAGTTGGCGGCAGTTGTGCATGCTCTTTTGACTTGGAGACATCTTCTATTGGGAAGAAAAGTGGACATTTTAACTGATCACAAGAGTCTCAAGTACATCTTCACTCAGCCTAATCTCAACCTCAGGCAAACTCGATGGGTCGAAATGATTCAAGAGTATAATCCGAGTATCGAGTATACTCCAGGTAAAGCCAATGTGATTGCTGAAGCATTGAGCAGGAAAGCTTACTGCAACAGTCTGATTCTTAAGCCTTATCAACCCGAGCTTTGTGAAGCTTTCCGCAAACTTAATCTGCAAGTTGTTCCTCAAGATTTCCTCGCCAACCTTCAAGTCTCTCCTACCTTGGAAGACCAGATTCGCCAAGCCCAGCTTCTTGATGCTATTGTGAAAAAGGTGAAGATTGGGATTGCCAAGAGTCAGCCCAAGTACAAGTGCTACCGCCTTGATGACAAGGATACTCTCTTCTTCGAGGATTGTATTGTCGTACCCAAAGGTGACCTCCGTAAAGTGATCATGAACGAGGCTCACAATTCTCTCCTCTCCATCCACCCTGGGAGCACGAAGATGTATCAGGACCTCAAGCAAGCTTTTTGGTGGACTCGAATGAAGCGCGAGATTGCTCAATTCGTGAATGAATGTGATGTCTGCAGAAGAGTGAAGGAAGAACACCAAAGGCCAGCAGGTCTCCTCCAACCTCTTGCCATTCCAGAATGGAAGTTTGACCACATTGAGATGGACTTCGTGACTGGGTTTTCAAAGTCCAAGCGTGGCAATGATGCTATATTCGTTGTCATCGACAAACTCACCAAAGTGGCTCATTTTCTGCCTATCAAAGAGTCGATCACTGCAGCTCAATTGGCGGAACTCTATACCTCTCGAATTATCTCTATGCACGGTATTCCTCAAGTGATCTCTTCAGACCGTGGCAGCATCTTTACCTCGAAGTTTTGGGATTCTTTTCAGAAGGCCATGGGCACCAACATCCACTTTAGCACAGCTTTCCATCCTCAAACTAGCGGTCAAGTAGAGCGTGTCAACCAGATTCTTGAAGATATGCTCAGGGCTTGTGTGATCTCCTTCGGCATGAAGTGGGAGGATTGTCTTCCTTATGCTGAATTCTCCTACAACAACAGTTTTCAAGCAAGTTCGGGCAAGGCCCCATTTGAAATTTTGTATGGCAGGAAGTGCCGTACCCCTCTCAACTGGTCCGAAACCGGTGAACGTTAGCTGCTGGGTAATGACTTAATCACAGAGGCAGAAGAAATGTGCAAAGTCATTCGTGATAACCTCAAAGCAGCCCAATCCCGTCAGAAGAGCTACTATGATAGTAAGCACCGTGATTTGGCTTTCGAGATCGGAGATCATGTTTACCTCCGCGTCTCTCCTATGAAAGGTACTTGTCGCTTCGGTATCAAAGGGAAGCTTGCCCCTAGATACGTGGGACCTTTCAAGATTGTCAGCAAGAGAGGTGACCTCGCCTATCAACTCGAGCTTCCTTCAAACTTTGCAAATGTTCATGATGTGTCCCATGTCTCTCAGCTCTGAAAGTGCTTCAAGACTCCTGACCGCACCGTCAACTTCGAGGACATTGAGCTCCAAGAAGATCTCTCCTATCATGAGCACCCAGTTGCTATTCTTGAAGAGACTGAACGCAAGACTCGCAACAAGTCAATCAAATTTCTCAAAGTCAAGTGGTCACACCATTCCAGCCATGAAGCTACCTGGGAATGCAAGGATCACCTCCGTTCTGAGTACCCAGCGTTCTTTCAGTCCTAGATCTCGGGACGAGATCCTTTCGTAGTGGTGGAGTGTTGTTACACCCCGGATGTGACTTTCCCAATTTGTACTCCAACTCTTGCCGTTTCCGGCGTTAAGTTATTTTATTTTCTCGGGTTCGGGTCTTTGTCTTCGTGTGTTGTTGTCATGTCATGCATCTCATATCATGTCATCATGTGCATTGCATTTGCATACGTGTTCGTCTCATGCATTCGAGCATTTTCCTCGTTGTCCGTTTTGCATTCCGGCGCTTCGTTCTCCTCCGGTGGTCATTTCTACCTTTCTTTCGTGTGTGGGGATTAAACATTTCCGGATTGGACCGAGACTTGCCAAGCGGCCTTGGTTTACTACCGGTAGACCGCCTGTCAAGTTTCGTATCATTTGGACTTCGTTTGATACTCCAACGGTTAACCAAGGGACCGAAAAGGCCTCGTGTGTGTTGCAGCCCAACACCCCTTCAATTTGGACCAAACCCCACCTAAGCCTTCTCCATCATCTAGAGCGTTCGATCACGATCGCGTGGCCAAAAACCGCACCTCATTTGGACTCTCCTAGCTCCCTCTATGCCTATATATAGACCCCTTCCCCGAAATCCGGATCCCCCCTTGTCCGAGCCACTCCGAGGGCGCCATGTATCCCGCGCCCACATCCCCCACCGCCGGCCCGGGGAGCCCGCATCCGGCCCCCGCGGGCCCATCCGCGCACGCCGCCCGCCCGGTCGCCCCACCCGCCGTCCTCCTCCAGCCCGGCTGCCGCCCGCCGC
>NC_041384.1:381091401-381157237 GCF_002162155.2 Triticum dicoccoides
GCCGACCCCGCCGCCCTCCGGCCGGCCCTCCCACTCGCGCCGGCGAGCTCTCCTTCCTCCGGCGAGCTTCGGACCCCGCCGGTGAACAGTGTTTTCGCCAGATCTGAGATCCGGTGAACAGTAAACCCTAGGTCATTTTTTTCTTCTAAGTCCCGAAATTTCCTGATCCAAGTGCTCCTGTTCATAGCCCCGTAACTTTGCATCCGTAGCTCCGATTCATGCATATAGCATATCAAAATGTTCATCTCAGAGAGTACATCATTTAATTCCATTGCATCATTTTCATTTGAGTTCATCTTGATGCCCGAAACGCTGTTAGAAGAGGGCTACTTGTGTTAATTGTCAGATCTGCTACTCCATTTAGAGTTTTGTCATTTTTGCCATGAGTATTGTGTGCATGCTATGCCCTGATGTTCTACATATGTTTTGTTAAGGGTTTTGTCATATTTCCAGAGGTGCAACCCATGTATTTTTGTGATGATCATGGTGACTAGTGCAATCTTGCAAAGTGAGGCACTCGGTAATTCTGTTTTCAGGGACTTAGCAATTCCACAAAGTCCTTGAGCTGTTTATCTCATATGGCCATATGTTCATGTTGTTTCCTAGTGATCCGTGCCTCTTTTGAGGATGATCAGTAAGGATGTTTTGTTAATCTTGTAGTGATCTCTCCATCCATGTCTTTGTTTGCAATTATGGAGCAACCTAGCTTGAGTCAATCGAGCTCTACTTTTGCTACTTTGTGAATCTGGGCAGATTGTCAACTTGTTTGCAATTTTGCCGATGATGTTGTAGTTGATCCGTGCATGCTATGCTATTGTTCTTGCCATGTCTAGCTTGCATTTTGAGTCTTCTTTTTAGATGTATGCTTGTCTTGTCATGACTTCCACCGTAGTGAGTGCATCGAGCTCGTAAACATGCCTACTTGAGTTATATTTCAGCATGTGCCAGTTTTCACTAAGTCTGAAAACTGATTATGTTTTTGCTATGTTCACGTGCTTGTTAGTATATTTTCTGATCCCTTTTGGCTCAAGGTCACTAAGGTACTTTTGTTAAGCTATTTGAGTAGCTCCATGCCATGTTTTACTTTGCCATGTTCAGGTCCTGTAGCATGTAGTTTTGATGCTCCGAAAAGAGCTACCTGATCTGAAATTCCAGACAAGTGTTAATTTCACTAAGTCTGAGATCTGTTTGCCATATGCATTTTTGCCATGCTTGTTTGAACCTGTTAATGGATGAATTGGCCGTATCTCAGTGCTAGACTTTTGTTAAGCATCTTGAATGCATCCCTGACATGTATTTTGTCATCTTGTTTGGGTGCTGTAGCATGTTCATCTCATTGCATTTAGATGGCTACTTGCTGTAAATCGCAGACCGGTGTCATTTTTGAATCACTTGCCGTTTCCAAACCGTAACTCCGATTCCGGCGTTCTTTATATCGTTTTCAAGCGATTTCATCTCATCTTTCCAGTGGCACGCTTGGATTTCCAAGTTGAGGCCAGGTTCTTGCATTTCCTGTCATATCTTGCATTTTGCATCCCGCACCGCATCCCGCATAGCATATCATCATTACATCATATCGTTTGATCCTTGCACGTGGTTGATTGTGCCTTTGTTGCTTGTTTGTCTTGTTTGGGTAGAGCCGGGAGACGAGTTCGCTAACGAGGAGCCCATTGAGTTGGCTTTCGAGGATCCAGTCAACTCTGACAACTGTGCAGGCAAGATGATCATACCTTCGAAATCACTACTATCTTTGCTATGCTAGATTGCTCGCTCTTTTGCTATGCCAATGCTACGATGCCTACCATTTGCTTTCAAGCCTCCCAAATTGCCGTGCCAAACCTCTAACCCACCATGTCCTAGCAAACCGTTGATTGGCTATGTTTACCGCTTTGCTCAGCCCCTCTTATAGCGTTGCTAGTTGCCGGTGAAGATTGAAGGCCGTTCCTTCTTGGAACATTTATTTACTTGTTGGGATATCATTATATTGCTATGTTATCTTAATGCATCTATATACTTGGTAAAGGGTGGAAGGCTCGGCCTCTCGCCTAGTGTTTTGTTCCACTCTTGCCGCCCTAGTTTCCGTCATATCGGTGTTATGTTCCCGAATTTTGCATTCCTTACGCGGTTGGGTTATAATGGGAACCCCTTGATAGTTCGCCTTGATTAAAGCTTTTCCAGCAATGCCCAACCTTGGTCTTACCATTTGCCACCTAGCCTCTTTTTCCCTTGGGTCTCCGGAGCCCGAGGGTCATCTTATTTTAAACCCCCCCGGGCCAGTGCTCCTCTGAGTGTTAGTCCAAACTAGAGTCCTGTGCAGCGCCCCCTCGGGGAAACTCGAGGTTTGGTTTTAGTTGTATGGAGAGCTCATCTGAGTGTGCCCTGAGAAAGAGATATGTGCAGCTCCTATCGGGATTTGTCGGCACATTCGGGCGGTGTTGCTGGTCTTGTTTTAACCTGTCGAAGTGTCTTGAAGAACCGAGATACCGAGTCTGATCGGAATGTCTTGGGAGGAGGTCTATTCCTTCATTGACCATGAGAGCTTGTCATGGGCTAAGTTGGGACTCCCCTGTAGGGATTTGAACTTTCGAAAGCCGTGCCCGCGGTTATGGGCAGGTGGGAATTTGTTAATGTCTGGTTGTAGATAACTTGAACCTTAACTTAATTAAAATGAATCAACTGGGTGTGTTACCGTGATGGCCTCTTCTCGGCGGAGTCCGGGAAGCGGACACAGTGTTGGAGTAATGTTTGTGCAGGTTGTTCTCTAGTTTCTCGCTCGTGCTTTGCCTCCTCTTCTCGCTCTCTTTTGCGAATAAGTTAGCCACCATATTTTGCTAGTCGCTTGCTGCAGCTCCACATGTTTACCTTGCCATACCTATAAGCTTAAATAGTCTTGATCGCGAGGTGCGAGATTGCTGAGTCCATGTGGCTCACAGATTACTATTACACCAGATGCAGGGCCATATGATTCCGCTTCAGGAGACGCGCTTGAGCTCAAGTGGGAGTTCGACGAAGACTCTCAATGTTACTATGTTTCCTTTCTCGATGATCAGTAGTGGTGCCCAGTTGGGGGTGATTGGGACCGTGTCGCATGTTGGGTTATCTTTTATTTTGGCGCCGTAGTCGGGCCATGAGTGTTTGGATGATGTAATGTTATTTATGTACTTGTTTGACGTGGCGAGTGTAAGCCAACTATGTTATCTCCCCTTTATTATTTATATTACATGGGATGTTGTGAAGATTGCCTAACTTGCGACATATGCCTTCAATGTGATTATGCCTCTAAGTCGTGCCTCAACACGTGGGAGATATAGTCGCATCGAGGGTGTTACAAGTTGGTAATCAGAGCCTTCCCCGACCTTAGGAGCCCCATTGCTTGATCGTTTTTAGCGGCCGAGTTGTGTCTAGAAAAATGTTTTGAGTCATTTAGGAATTATATATCGGAGAGTTTAGGAATTCTTTTTACTTCTCAGTCTCCTCATCGCCCCGGTAAGGCATCCTAACGTAGAGTCTTGACTCTTCTCTTCTCAAATTTCACTAAAAAAAATTTTGGATCACGCGGGTATCTTGGAATCGTTCCGATGGTTTTATGATGAGAACATTGTCTTGGTGCCTCCTGTCAGGGGTTTAGTGGAAGTGTCCCGGGGAGTTGAGCTCTGAGGTGTTGTCCTCATAATTTTATCGTTGCAGTTCTGGAATACCTGAGTTTAGTACGTCGACATCGAAAATCTCTTTTATGCAGTTCATTGGTGAGATAACCTCGACGCCACCCAGTACTGGGGCGGGAGTTCGGGAATATCGCCATAACTTGTATAACAGATGCTTTTCGAAGGTTGAGGTAGATGGTTTCCGAAGGTTTCTTGGTTATGTGTTGAAGGATGGATACAGCTGGATGTAGGATTTGCTAGATTTGGGTGAGATATTATGCTTCCCCTATATCCCCAACACCTGATTGCATAACCGGAAAGGTTCGGGAGTTTCGTAGGTGGGAATTCTTGTAGCTCTAGTTCTTCTTCCACGGATATTGGTTTGAGATTGGGATTTCTTACCGATTATTTGTTCTTGTTCCGTAACTTGTTGATTTATTTCTCTACCTTAATTCTACGTGGCTTCTCAATTTATGGATATGTGACCATTTCAAGAGGAATGCATTCGTTCATTTTGTTCGGAGGTGAAGACTATATGTTGCAATTTTCATTCCGTTGGATTCAGCTTCAATATTTGTCTGTCAATGTGCTAATGGATGTCAACCTCTTCAGGATGGCTCCTCCAACGCGCACGACTCCGAATCCTGATCCGCCACCACCTCCACCTCCTCTGGAGGCATGGCAAGCTGTGATGGCCGCAACCAATGCAAACACACAGTTGATCATGCAAATTCTTCAAGAGCGCAATCAAGGCAACCAAGGGAATCAAGGAAACAATCAGAATCACTTTGCTACACTCAACCAGTTCCTTGCTAACGGGCCAAAGACTTTCAACAGTTGTGTTGAGGCAACCGATGCTGACGATTGGCTAGTGGATCTGTGCAAGCATTTCGAGTGCAGTAACGTCAGGCCTGAGGACTTTGTCAAGTTCGCTTCCTTCCAACTCAAAGATCAAGCTGCAGAATGGTTCCAGCAGTACAAGGACTCCAGAGGTGGACGTGTTATCACTTGGGATGATTTCCGTTGAGATTTCCGAGCTCATCATATTCCCCAAAGCGTGGTTGAAAGCAAGCGTGAGGAATTCCGCAATCTGAAGCAAGGCTCTTTGTCTGTCTATGACTACAACAAGTTGTTCCAGAAGCTCGCCCGCTTTGCCAAGCAGGACGTCCCTGATGAGAAGATCATGATATATCAGTTCAGGGGTGGTCTCAGAGAAGAAATTCAGCTAGCTCTTGTTTTCTTTGAGCCCTTGAGAAACGATGAGTTCTACAACATGGCACTGAAGCAAGAGGCTGCTCAGTTGAGGTGTGATGCTTCCAAGAAGCGAGTCAGAGATGCTACTCCTTCTTCCTCTACTCAAGTGGCCAAACAGCAGAAGTATTGGCTTCCTCCTCCTCCGTTCCGTCAGCCGTATCAGCAAAAGAGCAAAGGTGGCAGTGGATCTTCCCACCCACCCAACCCTGGCTTTTAGAACAAGACTTCGTCTCAAGCTCCAAGATCGAGTGCTCCGTACCACCGTCCGCTTTCAGAGGTCACGTGCAACAAGTGCCAACAGAAGGGTCACTATGCCAACAAGTGTTTCAACCAGAGGCGTCTTCCTCCTCCTCCTCCTGTCAGATCGGCAAGTACAGCTGTGGTGAAGCATAACCCCAAGCACGCCAAGGTCAACTTGATGAATGCAGCTCAAGCAGAGGATTCGTTAGATGTCATCATGGGTAACCTTCCAGTTAACGATATTCCAGCAAAAGTTCTTTTTGACACTGGTGCATCACATTGTTTCATTTCCAAACCTTTTGCATCAAAGTATGAGTGCGATTCTCAGTATCTGCAAAGTTCCTTGCAAATTGTGTCACCGGGCAAGCAGATGACAGCTAACACCTGTGTCCCGGAGGTTACTATCACATTGGGCGATTACAAGTTCCTTTCATCCCCAATTGTTCTTGGTAACTCGGATATTGATCTTATTCTTGGAATGGATTGGCTTTCTAAGCACAAGGCACATCTTGATTGTGCTGCCAGGCAGATTCAATTGACTCATTCTTCTGAGGATGTAATTGTCTTTGCCGCTCGTGATAATACTATCCGTCTTCTTTCTCTCAATGAGAAGGGTGAATTGGATGCCATCTCGCAAATTCCAGTTGTTTGCGAATATCAAGACGTCTTTCCAGAAGAGCTTCCAGGAATGCCTCCGCACCGGCCAGTTGAATTCGTTATTGATCTTGAGCCTGGCACGGAACCTGTGTGCAAACGTCCTTACAAGCTCGGACCTGAAGAGTTGAAGGAGCTGAAGAAGCAACTCGATATTCAAGAGAAAATGGGTCTTATCCGGCCTAGTTCTTCTCCGTGGGCTTGTGGTGTTCTTTTTGTGAAGAAGAAGGATGGAACGGACCTACTTTGTGTTGATTACCGTCCAGTGAACAAGAAGACCATCAAGAACAAATACCCACTTCCCAACATCAATGAGATGTTCGAACAACTTAAAGGTGCTCAAGTATTCTCCAAGCTTGATCTCCGTATGGGTTATCATCAGATTCGAATCCGTGAGCAAGATATTCCCAAGACGACTTTCAGGACAAGCTTTGGTTCATATGAATACACAATCATGTCTTTTGGCCTCATCAACGCTCCTCCGACGTTCTCTCGCATGATGAACTTCATCTTCAACGCCTACACCAATGACTTCGTTTTGGTCTATCTCGACGACATTCTGGTTTTGTCGAAGAACAAGGAAGATCATGCCAAGCACTTGCGTTTGGTACTCGATAAGCTCAGAGAACATCAGTTCTACGCCAAGTTCTCCAAGTGCGAATTTTGGCTCGATGAGGTTCTTCATCTCGGTCATATCATCTCTGCCAAGGGCATCGCCGTGAATCCTGAGAAGGTGTCTGCAATTGTGAATTGGGAACCTCCTCAGAACGTGAAGCAACTCCGTAGCTTCCTCGGTCTCGCAAGCTATTGTCGAAGATTCATTGAAAACTTATCTAAGATCGCGAAGCCTCTCTCTAATCTTCTCCAGAAGCACGTCAAGTACGTTTGGTCTCCGGAGTGTGACATTGCTTTCAACACTTTGAAAGAGAAATTGATCACTGCTCCAGTTCTCACTCCGCCTGATGAGTCCTAGCCGTACAAGATCTTTTGTGATGCCTCTCTCCAAGGTCTTGGCGCAGTTTTGATGCAAGAGAAGAAAGTTGTTGCTTATACATCTCGCCAATTGTAGCCTAATGAGAAAAACTACCCCACTCATGATCTTGAGTTGGCGGCAGTTGTGCATGCTCTTTTGACTTGGAGACATCTTCTATTGGGAAGAAAAGTGGACATTTTCATTGATCACAAGAGTCTCAAGTACATCTTCACTCAGCCTAATCTCAACCTCAGGCAAACTCGATGGGTCGAAATGATTCAAGAGTATAATCCGAGTATCGAGTATACTCCAGGCAAGGCCAATGTGATTGCTGACGCATTGAGCAGGAAAGCTTACTGCAACAGTCTGATTCTTAAGCCTTATCAACCCGAGCTTTGTGAAGCTTTCCGCAAACTTAATCTGCAAGTTGTTCCTCAAGGTTTCCTCGCCAACCTTCAAGTCTCTCCTACCTTGGAAGACCAGATTCGCCAAGCCTAGCTTCTTGATGCTATGGTGAAAAAGGTGACAATTGGGATTGCCAAGAGTCAGCCCAAGTACAAGTGCTACCGCCTTGATGACAAGGATACTCTCTTCTTCGAGGATCGTATTGTCGTACCCAAAGGTGACCTCCGTAAAGTGATCATGAACGAGGCTCACAATTCTCTCCTCTCCATCCACCCTGGGAGCACGAAGATGTATCAGGACCTCAAGCAGGCTTACTGGTGGACTCGAATGAAGCGCGAGATTGCTCAGTTCGTGAATGAATGTGATGTCTGCAGAAGAGTGAAGGCAGAACACCAAAGGCCAGTAGGTCTCCTCCAACCTCTTGCCATTCCAGAATGGAAGTTTGACCACATTGAGATGGACTTCGTGACTGGGTTTCCAAAGTCCAAGCGTGGCAATGATGCTATATTCGTTGTCATCGACAAACTCACCAAAGTGGCTCATTTTCTGCCTATCAAAGAGTCGATCACTGCAGCTCAATTGGCGGAACTCTATACCTCTCGAATTGTCTCTATGCACGGTATTCCTCAAGTGATCTCTTCAGACCGTGGCAGCATCTTTACCTCGAAGTTTTGGGATTCTTTTTAGAAGGCCATGGGCACCAACATCCGCTTCAGCACAGCTTTCCATCCTCAGACTAGCGGTCATGTAGAGCGTGTCAACTAGATTCTTGAAGATATGCTCAGGGCTTGTGTGATCTCCTTTGGCATGAAGTGGGAGGATTGTCTTCCTTATGCTGAATTCTCCTACAACAACAGTTTTCAAGCAAGTTCGGGCAAGGCCCAATTTGAAATTCTGTATGGCAGGAAGTGACGTACCCCTCTCAACTGGTCTGAAACCGGTGAACGTCAGCTGCTGGGTAATGACTTAATCATAGAGGCAGAAGAAATGTGCAAAGTCATTCGTGATAACCTCAAAGCAGCCCAATCCCGTCAGAAGAGCTACTATGATAGTAAGCACCGTGATTTGGCTTTCGAGATCGGAGATCATGTTTACCTCCGCGTCTCTCCTATGAAAGGTACTCGTCGCTTCGGTATCAAAGGGAAGCTTGCCCCTAGATACGTGGGACCTTTCAAGATTGTCAGCAAGAGAGGCGACATCGCCTATCAACTCGAGCTTCCTTCAAACTTTGCAAATTTTCATGACGTGTTCCATGTCTCTCAGCTCCGAAAGTGCTTCAAGACTCCTGACCGCACCGTCAACTTCGAGGACATTGAGCTCCAAGAAGATCTCTCCTATCGTGAGCACCAAGTTGCTATTCTTGAAGAGACTAAATGCAAGACTCGCAACAAGTCAATAAAATTTCTCAAAGTCAAGTGGTCACACCATTCCGATCGTGAAGCTACCTGGGAACGCGAGGATCACCTCTGTTCTGAGTTCCCGACGTTCTTTCAGTCCTAGATCTCGGGACGAGATCCTTTCGTAGTGGTGGAGTGTTGTAACACCCCGGATGTAACTTTCACAATTTGTACTCCAACTCTTGCCGTTTCCGGTGTTAAGTTATTTTATTTTCTCGGGTTCGGGTCTTTGTCTCTGTGTGTTGTTGTCGTGTCATGCATCTCATATCATGTCATCATGTGCATTGCATTTGCATACGTGTTTGTCTCATGCATTCGAGCATTTTCCCCGTTGTCCATTTTGCATTCCGGCGCTTCGTTCTCCTCCGGTAGTCATTTCTACCTTTCTTTCGTGTGTGGGGATTAAACATTTCCGGATTGGACCGAGACTTGCCATGCGGCCTTGGTTTACTACCGGTAGACCGTCTGCCAAGTTTCCTATCATTTGGACTTCGTTTGATACTCCAACGGTTAACCGAGGGACCGTAAAGGCCTCGTGTGTGTTGCAGCCCAACACCCCTTCAATTTGGCCCAAAACCCACCTAAGCCTTCTCCATCATCTAGAGCGTTCGATCACGATCGCGTGGCCGAAAACCGCACCTCATTTGGACTCTCCTAGCTCCCTCTATGCCTATATATAGACCCCTTCCCCGAAATCCGGATCCCCCCTCGTCCCAAATCCTAAAATATCTCCCCCGCCGCCGGCCCGGGGAGCCCGCATCCGGCCCCTCACTTGTTTGCAATTTTGCCGATGATGTTGTAGTTGATCCGTGCATGCTATGCTATTGTTCTTGCCATGTCTAGCTTGCATTTTGAGTCTTCTTTTTAGATGTATGCTTGTCTTGTCATGACTTCCACCGTAGTGAGTGCATCGAGCTCGTAAACATGCCTACTTGAGTTATATTTCAGCATGTGCCAGTTTTCACTAAGTCTGAAAACTGATTATGTTTTTGCTATGTTCACGTGCTTGTTAGTATATTTTCTGATCCCTTTTGGCTCAAGGTCACTAAGGGACTTTTGTTAAGCTATTTGAGTAGCTCCATGCCATGTTTTACTTTGCCATGTTCAGGTCCTGTAGCATGTAGTTTTGATGCTCCGAAGAGAGCTACCTGATCTGAAATTCCAGACAAGTGTTAATTTCACTAAGTCTGAGATCTGTTTGCCATATGCATTTTTGCCATGCTTGTTTGAACCTGTTAATAGATGAATTGGCCGTAGCTCAGTGCTAGACTTTTGTTAAGCATCCTGAATGCATCCCTGCCATGTATTTTGTCATCTTTTTTTGGTGCTATAGCATGTTCATCTCATTGCATTTAGATGGCTACTTGCTGTGAATCGCAGACCGGTGTCATTTTTGAATCGCGTGCCGTTTCCAAACCGTAACTCTGATTCCGGCGTTCTTTATATCGTTTTCAAGCGATTTCATCTCACCTTTCCAGTGGCACGCTTGGATTTCCAAGTTGAGGCCAGGTTCTTGTATTTCCTCTCATATCTTGCATTTTGCATCCCGCATCGCATTCCGCATAGCATATCATCGTTGCATCATATCGTTTGATCCTTGCACGTGGTTGATTGTGCCTTTGTTGCTTGTTTGTATTGTTTGGGTAGAGCCGGGAGACGAGTTCGCTAACGAGGAGCCCGTTGAGTTTGCTTTCGAGGATCCAGTCAACTCTGACAACTGTGCAGGCAAGATGATCATATCTTCGAAATCACTACTATCTTTGCTATGCTAGATTGCTCGCTCTTTTGCTATGCCAATGCTACGATGCCTACCATTTGCTTTCAAGCCTCCCAAATTGCCGTGCCAAACCTCTAACCCACCCTGTCCTAGCAAACCGTTGATTGGCTATGTTTACCGCTTTGCTCAGCCCCTCTTATAGCGTTGCTAGTTGCAGGTGAAGATTGAAGGTCGTTCCTTGTTGGAACATTTATTTACTTGTTGGGATATCATTATATTGCTATGTTATCTTAATGCATCTATATACTTGGTAAAGGGTGGATGGCTCGGCCTCTCGCCTAGTGTTTTGTTCCACTCTTGCCGCCCTAGTTTCCGTCATATCGGTGTTATGTTCTTGGATTTTGCGTTCCTTACGCGGTTGGGTTATAATGGGAACCCCTTGATAGTTTGCCTTGATTAAAGCTTTTCCAGCAATGCCCAACCTTGGTCTTACCATTTGCCACCTAGCCTCTTTTTCCCTTGGGTTTCCGGAGCCCGACGGTCATCTTATTTTAAACCCCCCCCCCGGGCCAGTGCTCCTCTGAGTGTTGGTCCAAACTAGAGTCCTATGCAGCGCCCCCTCGGGGAAACTCGAGGTTTGGTTTTAGTTGTATGGAGCACTCATCTGAGTGTGCCCTGAGAAAGAGATATGTGCAGCTCCTATCGGGATCTGCCGGCACATTCGGGAGGTGTTGCTGGTCTTGTTTTAACCTGTCGAAGTGTCTTGAAGAACCGAGATACCGAGTCTGATCAGAACGTCTTGGGAGGAGGTCTATTCCTTCGTTGACCTTGAGAGCTTGTCATGGGCTAAGTTGGGACTCCCCTGCAGGGATTTGAACTTTCGAAAGCTGTGCCCGCGGTTATGGGCAGATGGGAATTTGTTAATGTCCGGTTGTAGATAACTTGAACCTTAACTTAACTAAAATGAATCAACTGGGTGTGTTACCGTGATGGCCTCTTCTCGGCGGAGTCCGGGAAGCGGACACGGTGTTGGAGTAATGTTTGCGCAGGTTGTTCTCTAGTTTCTCGCTCGCGCTTTGCCTCCTCTTCTCGCTCTCTTTTGCGAATAAGTTAGCCACCATATTTTGCTAGTCGCTCTCTGCAGCTCCACATATTTACCTTGACATACCTATAAGCTTAAATAGTCTTGATCGCGAGGGTGCGAGATTGCTGAGTCCCTGTGGCTCACAGATTACTATTACACCAAATGCAGGGCCTGATGATTCCGCTCCAGGAGACGCACTTGAGCTCAAGTGGGAGTTCGACGAAGTCTCTCAACGTTACTATGTTTCCTTTCCCGATGATCAGTAGTGGTGCCCAGTTGGGGGTGATTGGGACCGTGTCACATGTTGGGTTATCTTTTATTTTGGCGCCGTAGTCGGGCCATGAGTGTTTGGATGATGTAATGTTATTTATGTACTTGATTGACGTGGCGAGTGTAAGCCAACTATGTTATCTCCCCTTTATTATTTATATTACATGGGATGTTGTGAAGATTGCCTAACTTGCGACATATGCCTTCAATGCGATTATGCCTCTAAGTCGTGCCTCGACACGTGGGAGATATAGTCGCATCGAGGGTGTTACACCTGGTAGTAACTAATGCATCACATGATAAGATAACAAAAACAGAAATATTACATCCCAAAAGACTAGATGGTTATTGAGGGAGTCCTGGACTAAGGGGTCCTCAGGTGTCCGGCCTGTTATCAATGGGCCGGACTGATGGGCTATGAAGACGTGAAGGCCGAAGACTGCACCGTGTCCGAATTGGACTCTACTTGGCATGGAAGGCAAGCTTGGCGACTAAAGATTCCTTCTTATGTAACTGACTCCATGTAAACCCTAGATCCCCTCGTTGTCTATACAAACCGAAGGGGATAGTACGGGAAGGACACCATACATACTCATTATCATACCCACATAGGCTAGACTTCTAGGGTTTAGCCATTACGATCACGTGGTAGATCCAATCTTGTAACACTCATATTCATCAATATCAATCAAGAAGGACGTAGGGTTTTACCTCCATAGAGAGGGCCCGAACCTGGGTAAACATTGTGTCCCCCGTCTCCTGTTATCATCGATCCTAGACGCACAATTCGGGACCCCCTACCCGAGATCCGCCGGTTTTGACACCGACATTGGTGCTTTCATTGAGAGTTCCACTGTGCCGTCGACAGAAGGCTCGATGGCCCCTTCAATCATTAGTAACAAAATTGTCCAGGGAGAAACCTTCCTCCCCGGACAGATCTTCGTATTCGGTGGTTTCGTACTGCGGGCCAACTCGTTTGGCCATCTGGAGCAGATCAAAAGCTATGCCCCTGGCCATCAGGTTAGATTCGGAAGCTTGAATTACATCGCGGACATCTGGGGAGATTTGATCTTCGACGGATTCGAGACCGCGGCATCTGCTCCCCATTACCTCAATGAACAAGGCCTAAACCTGTCACCGGGCCGTATCCAGGAGATAGCTCCTGTAGAAGCTCTGGCCTTAAATCTGGAGCAGATCAAGTCGCCTGAAGATGGGAAGCTTGACCCCATCACGGGAGCCACCAATTCAGCGGCGCTGGATCCGCACGCAGATCCCACTTCAAACGGTATCCACATCAACGGAACCTTGAACTCCAAACCCTGCGAGCCCGCGTATACCGAACTTGATTTGTTGTCGATCTTCAAGTTCAGCGCTGCAAATGTCTTCCAACACTCGCCCATGGGCGACATGCTAAACTCGCTAAAATCCTATCCCTGGCAGATGACCCGTCGCCGAACTATATTCGGTTCGAACTTTCGGCGAACGATAGAGAATTTTGTTTCCCACCCGCCACCCACTTTGTAGCCACTATTGAAAACCCAACCAACACACCCGACCCCCGCTCGAAGACATCGACGGTGTGGACGACGATGAGAGCAGGGCCAGAGCTTACTACCCGCTCGACACGGGACGACTACTTCCTGGTATGACATGTGTATGTTAGACACACCTTACGGCACTCTCGACGATGATAAGGAGGATCCAGTCGAGAATAAACCGCCTGGCACATAGCCCGAATACCGGCACCCTAGGTCACATCGCCCAAGAGAAAACACTGCTAGCACCAGAGAAGATGGCACTTCAGACAACAAAGAACCTATTAAGGTAGAATCCGAGCAGGATGAACAGGAAGGCGGGCAAGACAGCTCTGATGAATAGACCACATATGGGGACTCGGAGGAAAGCAATTATCTCCCACCCCCCGAGGAAGAAGAGATCTTCGGCAACGAGGATTTTACCATTCCCAAGGAACCTCTCGAGCAGAAGCGCTTTAGACGCCGGCTTATAGCCACTGCAAGGGGCCTACGAAAGAAGCAGCTGCAGCTTCAAGCAAGCCAAGATTATCTCAATGACAGATGGACCGAGGTCTTGACCGCCGAAGAATACGGCCTTAGCAGCCCAGTCAAAAGACACCCTAAGAATAGGTGGCTCCCTCAACACGAGGGTAGAGTAATGGAACCCATACCACCATCGAGCAATGCGGCAGGCCGACCACAATCCGGTCTAGACAAAGCAACAGCCCAGGCATAGAACCACACCAACCCATCCGGTCGTCAAAACAAAACAGCTCGGGGGAACACCAATGATATCAACCAAGACACAGAGGGTAGAGCAAGACGCGCCAGATCAATGTACAGATCAGAAAGATATACCCCGACCGACGATGATGGTCGCCTATCCGGACACTACAGAGCTGACCACGCCCAGTCCAAGCAGCGTAAACGGAGCCCACCGGAGGTACTTCATAGTATGGCCCAACATAGAGGAGCTGCACACCCCCTCTGCTTCACGGACGAAATAATGGAACACAAATTTCCAGACGGGTTTAAACCCATTAACATGGAATCATACGATGTGACAACAGACCCCGTGGTATGGATCGAGGATTACCTCCTCCATATTCACATGGCCCGCGGAGACGACCTCCACGCCATTAAATACCTACCTCTCAAGCTTAAAGGGCCAGCTCGGTACTGGCTAAACAGTTTTCTAGAAAATTCTATTGGCAACTGGGAGGATTTGGAAGACGCCTTTCGAGACAACTTCCAGGGAACATATGTCCGGCCATTATGCGCTGATGACTTAAGTCACATTGTCTAGGAGCCCGGCGAGTCAGCTAGGGAGCTCTGGACCAGGTTCATAGTCAAAAAGAACCAAATTGTCAACTGTCCGGATGCAGAAGCCCTCACGGCCTTCAAACATAGGGTCCGGGATGAATGGCTCGCGCGTCACCTCGGCCAGGAAGGACCCAAATCCATGACAGCGGCAAGCCACAACGAACTGAACATAACAACATACGTGACACAACGGTGAATGCCGGATTTCACAATCCGAAGCCCGGTCAATGGAAGAAGCCACTAAAGGCAAACCAGGATGGACCATCCACCCTTGACAGGATATTGGACCAACCTTGTCAGATTCACGGTCTCCCTGATAGGTCAGCTAATCATACCAATCGTAACTGTTGGGTCGTCAAGCTGGCTGGCAAGCTTAACGATGATCACAAGGGCAGGACGCCATCGGGTCACAAAGACGATGGATCAGCTCGCCGGCAGAACACCAGGGGCCAGAAAAAGTTCCCCTCTAACGTTTGACCACTCCCGGAACGCAAATAGCAGTTCGGCTTCTGCCACCCACCTACTGTACTGGTGAAATTTTCACCACGCGCACATCACTATGCACTCAAGATACCATGGGCATCGGCGGAAGCACAATTGGGACAACCCTACAAGCATTCCCGTAACGTTTTTTATATGTTTTTCTCATTTTTTCCGTATCATGTTTAAAGAACAGGCGACAAACACTGGAAAGCATCTATAGCAGACTCTATCAGAGTTCGGATCCATGCACTCACCTAAGGGGCTACTTCCGTTAAGGATCCCACTCCCCGAGGACGGGCTACGCAGACGTGCGACATGAGGTCCAAAATTACCTTTGGTAGACCGCACTCTTTACTCCGAGCCTGTACTATGCCCCTTTTCATATGATTCCGACCACGAGCAAGTCAAATAGCCGGGTACGTGGTTTCTCTATATGTATACATAAATTTATCATTGGCACATCGCTCCGTTCTTAGTAAGCCTCACCCGAACCGATCTATCATATCCTTTCAACAATAAAGTATGGCCTTATCGGCTGCTTTGCAGATGCACCTCGGCACACCCTGCCAGGGGCTCGGCATGGGAACAAATGAGTTGCCAGCAAAAGTCCGAACAGCTCTATAGCATACTTCGGAGTCGCAAGTTTAGCCTTATATGCATCAGCTCTGAATCATTGTCTTGGGTCAATAGTTGGGTTGCCTGGCTCCTATGTTTGCTACCCTATGTTCCGCTCTATCGGCAAGGGTAGTAAAGGGAGAACTACTGCGATTGTGCACTGGCCTAGACCGAATGAGCACCTCAGTAGGGAAAGCCGAAAACTGACTGTCATGATGGGGCGAGAGATGGTCAACCACTTAACGACTTATTGGAATCTTTAGTGATTCTCTGTTTAATACGAGGGATCTTTTTCAGATCAGATATGTAAGGCACCAAACGCCGCATATGCACCAGGGGCTATGTCGTAGCCCCACCATAAAACTCCTATGGTTAAGTGAAAGTGTCGACGCCTCATAGTCCGATTGCCTGGTTCGCCACATTATCACCTCCTTCATGGACCAAGACGTTGGATAAAGAGTGATTAAATGCTTTTCCGAACACCCCCGTACTTCCTATGAGGGGGCTGAAGCCGACGACTGGAAAACTTACAGATTATATTAAAACGACCGCATAGGAGGAATTCAAGCTTTTCAAGCAAATCATATATAGATTAACAATAAAGTTGTGTTTTAAAATCATCATACACCTCACTCGAACATTATGTTCTTTGAACATTGACCCTCAATCGAGCGGGCAGCCTCCAGGACGTCTTCAAAACAGTTCTCTGGTTTCGGACGGTCCTCACCCTTGGGCGGACCCTTCGTTGCGACATCGATAGCCTTCATCTTCCCCCAGAATGTCTTGACTCGGGCAAGAGCCATCCGTGCACCCTCAATGTACATCGATCGCTCACAGCATCGATTCGCGGCACTGCATCGACAAGCTTCTACACCAAACCGAAATAGCTATTCGGCACAGGCTCGGTCGGCCATAGCCGGACTATGACATCCTTCATGGCAGCGCTAGATACCCTATGAAGTTCGGACCATTGTGACATTTGTTCATTAAGCAGCAGCGGGCGTTTTGACACACCAAACTATGACCAAAAAAGCTTCTCCATTGCATCTCCAACTTGCGCTTGGTAATACTGCGCCGCATCGGAAGAACTCTTCGGCAAGTCAAAATACTCGTCCGGAAAACTCCACACTTGGTAACCGAACTTAGTCTGCAGCAGAAAAGGCTTTCCAGCCAATATCTCTTTCACCTGCCGAACCTCCTCATGGAGTGCTCTGGATTCTGATCGCGCTTCTCTTGCCTCCTGTTGGGCCTTGTCCAGTTCAGCCGTTAAGGCTTTATTCTCCTTCTGATGAAATTCGCAGCGGCCAGTAGCACCCTCCAAAGCGAGTGTCATCGTGGATATCTTCTCCTCGCCCTAGCATCGCACAATTTGTTCGGCCTTCAGTTCAACCGATGCTCCTTTAGCAGCAGCGTCACTAAGCTGGGCCTGCTCCTTGGCTCGGATTAGCTCCGACCGAAGAGCCTCCACGGCGGCAGCACCATCTGCATTTTATGCACATCTCATATAAAGCTCTTTCCTGCATCAAGCACACTAATGTAAAGAATGCTCGAAATACATACCTTGCGAGTCGTCAAGACGCCTGTTGATCAACCCAACGCCATCTTCCGCAATATCCAGCTTTCGCTCCAGTTCGTCCTCTTCCGTATTCCGGGCAACCCCAAGAGGGGAAGCAGCCTGTATTTCAAATTAAACCGAGGTTAATACCTGAGCATATCTCTTTGATCCTCCGATCGCTCCCTTTGGAAGACAATCTGAGTCTCAGGGGGTACTACATATACAACAGGTGCATTCTATCTTGGAAATTCAATTGACAAAGCTACATCAGAAACCTCAAAACCTCTTAGAAGGCTCGTGAAGGCCTCGTTCAGCCCACTCTTCCTGGAGAGAACCCTCTCGACCACCGTAACCATCAAGGAACGGTGCTCTTCTGAAATAGACGCTCGTCGTAGCATGTCCGTCACCATTTCGGGCGCTCTTGGGTCTTCGGAAACCACCGTCGGAGTACGGCATTCCAGTGAAGGAACCTGCTTTCTTGCCTCCAGAATCATCGCCGACTGTAAACCAGACGGTTCGGGGACGCCGGTCTCGATCCCGGAACCTCGGGTAATGGAGGCACCGCCTTCGGGTGCCCTTCGGGACGATACCTCGGTATCATCTCCTCTGTTGGGCGACGGGGCCGGAGGAGGCGTGTCACTCTTCATCATCTCTGGAAGAAGATCTCCCGAGGAGGAGGACGGTTGAGAAACACCAGGCGTTAACCTGCATGGACGAACATATATCGGATGATTACTTCACTAAAAAAAGAATGAGGTGCGCTTAAAGTACCCCAGCCTCGCTTACGGTCTGCCTCGAGGTTCGTCCTCGTCATCAAACTCTACGGCAGCCTCGCTCGCCCGGCCCAAGCTGCTCGACGACGGCGTTTTTCTTCTCTTGGAAGGCTTCCCCTCCTAATCTTCGGAGGTGACCCTCTTCTCACCCTGGAAGGCTCCCTCTGCACTATTGCCCTTGGACAGAAGGACTTCGGTTTCCCCGGACACAGCCACCTGGTACGATGTTGGAATCAGCATTCTCGTCAGCAGGTCAGTCACAGGGCCTTCGGGAAGAGGCACCGGACACCAGTTTCCCCGGACGGGTTGTTCAATATCTCGTTAAAAGATGCTCGAGTACTTACCGGAGTAGCCGGATGATTGCAGTCAAGGCCAACATCTTCGGTAGTGTCCGACCATTTCCCTCATTCCCCAAAATACAATTTCCACATTCCTTCATGCGTAGTGTCGAAGAAGTGCTATAGGGCCCGCCGCCCTTCTGGGTTAAACTCCCACATACGAAGAGGCCGCCGCTGATAACCCACGAGTATAGGGGATCGCAACAGTTTTCGATAAGTAAGAGTGTCGAACCCAACGAGGAGCTAAAGGTAGAACAAATCTTCCCTCAAGTTCTATCGCCCACCGATACAACTCTACGCACGCTTGACGTTCGCTTTACCTAGAACAAGTATGAAACTAGAAGTACTTTGTAGGTGTTGTTGGATAGGTTTGCAAGGTAATAAAGATTACGTAAATAAAAAGGTAGGGGCTGTTTAGGTTAAGAAACAATAAAGTAAATATAGCGAGTGTGGCAAAGTGGTGGTAGGAGTTGCGAAATTGCCCGTTAAGCAATTGACTACTTTACTAGACCGATAGCAAGTATTATGTGGGAGAATCCACTGCTAGCATGTCATCCCTTACTTGGAATTCTATGCACTTATGATTGGAACTATTAGCATGCAACCATAACTACTAATGTTCATTAAGGTAAAACCCAACCATAGCATTAAGATATATTGGTCCCCCTTCAATCCCGTATGCATCAATTTCTATGCTAGGTTGAAGCTTCTGTCACTCTTTCCCTCCAATACATAGTCCTATCAACATACAACTAACCCTATGGTGTGATCCACGCGCGCAATCATATGATGGGCACCAAAGGACAGCAACATAACCACAAGAAAATTAAATCAATCATAGTAATTCATCAACCACCGATAGGACAATGAAAATCTACTCAGACATCATATGATGGCAACACATCATTGGATAATAATATGAAGCATAAAGCACCATGTTCAAGTAGAGGGTACAGAGGATTGCGGGAGAGTGGACCGCTGTAGATAGAGGGGGGAAGGTGATGGAGATGTTGGTGAAGATGGCGGAGGTGTTGGTGTAGATCGCAGTGATGATGATGGCCCCCGGTGGCACTCTGGTGCCACCGGAAGCGAGGGGGAGAGAGCCCCCCTCCTTCTTCTTCTTCCTTGACATCCTCCCTAGATGGGAGAAGGGTTTCCCCTCTGGTCCATGGCCTCAATGGCATGGGAGGGGCGAGAGCCCCTCCGAGATTGGATCTGCCTCTCTGTCTCTCTCTGTTTCTGCGTTCTCAGATTCTTCCCTTTCACCGTTTCTTATATTCCCGGAGATCCGTAACTCCGATTGGGCTGAAATTTTAACACGATCTCTATCCGGATATTAGCTTTCTTGCGGCGAAAGAAGGGCATCAACTGCCTTACGGGGTGGCCACGAGGGTCAGGGGCATGCCTGCCCCCTGGGGTACGCCCCCTACCTCGTGGGCCCCTCGAGCATCGTCTCACGTGGATTTTTCTTCCCAAAAATCATATATATTCCAAAAAAAATCTCCGTCAGTTTTTATTTTGTTTGGACTCCATTTGATGTGGATATTCTACGAAACAAAAAACATGCAACAAACAGGAACTGGCACTGGGCACTGGATCAATATGTTAGTCCCAAAAATTGTATAAAAAGTTGCCAAAAGTATATGAAAGTTATAGAATATTGGCATGGAACAATCAAAAATTATAGATACGGCGGAGACGTATCAGCTGCTGACACGGCAGGATCCGACGGACCAGCATTATTTGAACGACGCTCACAAGATCGATGCCCTTCTCGGTAAGGCATCGGATGCGGCTTTGAAGAGTCTGCACTTCGTTGATGGATCCCCAATCCAACCCCTTATCGACCCATGAAGCAAGCTGAATTGGAGGACCGGGGCGAAACGCAGGTGTAGCCACCCACTTGGAGCTCCGCGGCTCACTGATATAAAACCACCCCTGCTGCCATAGGTCGGGAGATTTGGCGAATGATCCTTCGGGCTAATCCGCGCCGGCTGGCTTGCCTATAGTGATGCTACCGCACTCTTCTTGCTCCTCCTCTGCCACCTGCGGCCTCACACCAAAGGTCTTGAGCCACAAACAAAAGTGTGGAGGAGTCCGGAGCAAGGCCTCACACGTGACGATAAATGTCGAGATGAGGAAATAGAGTCAGGGGCCATATCATGAAAATCCAGTCCATAGTAGAACATGAGCCCCCGAACGAAGGGGTTAAGAGCGAACCCTAGCCCATAAAGGAAGTGGGATACAAATACTACCCTCTCGCTAGATCTGGGGGTCGGTATGACTTCTCCTTGTGCCGGGAGCCGATGAAAGATTTCTGAGGTCAGATACCTCGCAGCGCGGAGCTTTGCAATATCCTCCTCTGTGACAGAAGAAGCCACCCACCGGCCCTGATGGTTGGATCCAGACATGACTAGGGCTGGTGGCGATTGGAACCCGAGGGTTGGAACTTGGGGTGGCTGGGGTTGAGGAAGAAGCAAGCGCAAAGGAAGAAAACGAGATTGGGTCTCTATATAAAGGCCCCAAGTATTGGGCGTCTCCCCTAGGGTCTCTAAGCTTACCTATTACCCAGGAGTTGTACCCAGGGGACGGTTGGGTTACCCACGCCTACGTTAATGAAAATCCCATAAATAAAGGGACACGATCTCTGCCTTGACAAGGTGTGCCAGTAAAACTGCACCCCGAGACGTGGGGCGGCTCGCTAGCCGATGGTTGGAAATAGCAACCGGGCAGGCATGATATGATGTCATGAACAGTTATCAACAGGTTGGGCTCGTGGGGTATTATATTCTCTGGCATTATATACACAGGTCCGGATATGCTTACTTCGTCCGAAGATTATTCTGGAGTTCGAAAGGAGGGAACCCGCCTTGCAATGCCGAAGACGAATCTGCGCGCCGGACTCCTCGTCATTGAAGCCAGGTTCAGGGGCTACTGAGGGAGTCCTGGACTAAGGGGTCCTCGGGCGTCCGGCCGATTATCTATGGGCCGGACTGATGGGCTGTGAAGACGTGAAGGCCGAAGACTGCACCGTGTCCGGATTGGACTCTACTTGGCATGGAAGGCAAGCTTGGTGCTACCTCTTGAGCACTGCGTTGGATTTCCCCGAAGAGGAAAGGATGATGCAGCAAAGTAGCGTAAGTATTTCCCTCAGGTTTTGAGAACCAAGGTATCAATCTAGTAGGAGGTTGCGCGCACGTCCCTAGTACCTGCACAAAACAAATAACTCCTCGCAACCAACGCGATAAGGGGTTGTCAATCCCTTCACGATCACTTACGAGAGTGAGATCTGATAGATATGATAAGATAATATTTTTGGTATTTTTGTGATAAAGATGCAAAGTAAAATAAAGGCAAAGTAAAAGCAAAGGAAATAACTAAGTATTGGAAGATTAATATGATGAAGATAGACCCGGGGGCCATAGGTTTCACTAGTGGCTTCTCTCAAGAGCATAAGTATTTTACGGTGGGTGAACGAATTACTATTGAGAAATTGACAGAATTGAGCATAGTTATGAGAATATCTAGGTATGATCATGTATATAGGCATCACGTCCGAGACAAGTAGACCGACTCCTGCCTGCAAGTACTACTATTACTCCACTCATCGACCGCTATCCAGAATGCATCTAGAGTATTAAGTTCATGAAAACAGGGTAACGCCTCAAGCAAGATGACATGATGTAGAGGGATAAATTCATGAAATATGATAAAAACCCCATCTTGTTATCCTCGATGGCAACAATACAATACGTGCCTTGCTGCCCCTACTGTCACTGGGAAAGGACACCGCAAGATTGAAGCCAAGGCTAAGCAGTTCTCCCATTGCAAGAAAGATAAATCTAGTAGGCCAAACCAAAATGATAATTCGAAGAGACTTGCAAAGATAATCAATCATACATAAAATAATTTAGAGAAGATTCAAATATTGTTCATAGATAATCTTGATCATAAACCCACAATTCATCGGTCTCAACAAACACACCGCAAAAAGAAGATTACATCGAATAGATCTCCACAAGAGAGGGGGAGAACATTGTATTGAGATCCAAAAAGAGAGAGAAGAAGCCATCTAGCTAATAAACTACTCACACTTCATTGGAGAGGCTATGGTGTTGATGTAGAAGCCCTTCGTGATGGATGCCTCGTCCAACGGAGCTCCGGAACAGGCCCCAAGATGGGATCTCATGGATATAGGAAGTTACAGCGGTGGAATTAGGGTTTTGGCTCCGTATCTGATCGTTTGGGGGTACGTAGGTATATATAGGAGGAAGGAGTATGTCGGTGGAGCAACAGGGGGGCCACGAGGGTGGAGGGCGCGCCCCCTACCTCGTGGCCTCCTCCTTTGTTTCTTGACGTAGGGTCCAAGTCTCCTGGATCATGTTCGGTGAGAAAATCACGTTCCCGAAGGTTTCATTCCGTTTGATATTCCTTTTCTTCGAAACCCTGAAATAGGCAAAAAAACAACAATTCTGGGCTGGGCCTCCAGTTAATAGGTTAGTCCCAAAAATAATATAAAAGTGGATAATAAAGCCCAGTAATGTCCAAAACAGTAGATAATATAGCATGGAGCAATGAAAAATTATAGATACGTTGGAGACGTATCACTTGGCGATCGAAGATTCCTTCTTATGTAACCGACTCCATGTAAACCCTAGATCCCCTCGGTGTCTATATGAACCGAAGGGGATAATCCTGAAAGGACACCATACATACTCATTATCATACCCACATAGGCTAGACTTCTAGGGTTTAGCCATTACGATCTCGTAGTAGATCCACTCTTGTAACACTCATATTCATCAATATCAATCAAGCAGGACGTAGGGTTTTACCTCCATAGAGAGGGCTCGAACTTGGGTAAACATTATGTCCCCCGTCTCCTGTTACCATCGATCATAGACGCACAGTTCAGGACCCCCTACTCGAGATCCGCCGGTTTTGACACTTACAGTTATACCATATCTCCGTATCAGAAGAACAAGCATCATAATGCTGATTAAGCTTGCTTATGGTACTGTGTGGATAAACATATATGTACCCATCCCTAAGTTTACAAAGAAGAGTATATCTGTAACCATATAAGAGTATAAAACTGCTATGGTACTACATACTGATGTGTTGCATAATTAGACATATGCCTTGGATATATTACTTCAATCTACTCCGCATACAAAATGTGATTAAACTGAACTCAAAATGGTTCCTCGTCAGCGCAATGGTCAATAAATAAGAAGCATCAGAGTCGAGAATGGATGCTTACATGTTGAGATAGTGGCGTCCTTCTCTCTGATCTTCTGGAGGATGATATCACCAAGCGATCGTTAGGAGGAGGTTTCCTTGGACATGAATGCAGCGAGGGCCTTTTTGTCCTCCTCGTCGATCTCCGTCTAACCAAAATCACCAATTTCGAGTCAGCAACAGCCAAAAAATGCAGTCCCATTTTATCGTGAAGACTAACGAAGCAATGCAAGAGCACACACCACACCGGCGTCGTACTCGCTCAGTGCATCGAAGCCGTTGAACTCGTTGACGTCCTCGTTGTCATCCTCGCCATCGATAGCAAGGACGGGGAAGGACAAGGACGACATGGACGGGGCTGCGGCGACGGCGGCTGGTGTGGCAGTGGCGGCCTGAAACAGGGATCTCAAAACTAAGGTGAAAAGAAAAATAAATGCACTCTCTCTAGAAAAATCTAAGCAATTGTAAAAATTAAACTAATGTCAGAACAAGAATGTGTCCTTTTTCACTAAATACACTACAGTTCTGGAAAAGAAAACTTTTCACCCTCCCTAGAAAAGCTAAGCAGTGAAGATTAGGGCTTGATACTTGGTTTTATTATTCCACTTGACCAATATAATTTCACCAGTAACAAAACTTCACGGGAGACCAGAAGGAATAAAAACTTAAGCATCTCCGGAGTTTAAGCCCATTTCCTAGTGCACAAAACATCGAACAGATTGCAGGCGTTACTCTGAATCTCTTGTTCTGAACTGAACTGAACTAAACTCATGCCTCTCTATACATCCCACATTAATGCATAGTAATATAAAGGCACAATCTGCAATTACAGAGAGAAAAGAGGGAGCAGGGAGGGCCGGCCGAGATCCGGTAACCATACAATTGTTTATACAGTTCGCTAGGGTGCGTCAATCCACATTTTATCCAAAGAAAAAACAACATCAGGTGTGATTCAAGGAACTCCAATCAATTATGCGCCCTAGTATCATGGCACTATTTTTAAATAGATAGTATGAAATGCTCCCATGAAACGAGTATAGAGGGGGACAAAGCGTCGAACACCTGGTGTGCGAGCTTTCAGTAGGCGCTCCCATGAGATAGGTTCGTAGCTTGGAGTTGCTAAGGCAAGCATCCCTTCCCATCGGCCAATTGCTAAGTCAATGCACTAGGTGGTTCCATCCATTCACGGCAACTATTGTACGGCCCCAGCATCTAAGCTCCAACGCCATTGACGCCGGCACAGTAAGACATCATACGTACGGAGGCGTGAGGAGGAGGAGGATGCATCATACTCACCGCAAGGGCTGGGGGCGGCGAGGGGGTGGAGGGGGAGCTGGCACCGGCACCGGAGTGCTTGGAGGCCGGCATCCGGAGCGGGCGGAGGCGGGCGGCGGCGGCGGTGTAGGGCAGGGGTGGCACACGGCAGGCGATGAGGCGGGTGGCGTGGGGTGGAGGAGGTGGTGGGCGGAACGCGGCTACCGCGGGAGGAGGTTGCCGGATATGAGGGCGCGAACGGGGGTGTGGAGAGCGCGAGCACCATTAAGCAGAGCGCTCGGACAGAGGGGCATCGGTGGCGGGATTGGGAGGAGCGGTGACGTTGGAAAGACAAAGGAGTTTTTTAGGGGAAAGACAAGGAAGTTGCGATGCGGTGCAGTGCGGTAGCGCATGACGATTAGTTGTAGCGCGAGCATGGGTGCCGCGCTCCAACTGAATGAGGTACATCCATAGTTATAGCGTGGGGTGCCATACCTGTGCTACTATTATAAATTTAATAGTAGCGCGGTTTTTATACCCACGCCGCTACTATTGCATGCTCCAGTGGCACGATCAGGATCACCTAGTAGTAGCACGGAAAAGGTAAACCCACGCTACTACTATTCTTTAGTAGTAGCGCACTTTTTTTCCCGCACTACTACTACTTAGTAGTAGCGCAGGACGTATAACCCACGCTACTAGTAAGTGATTGTCTATAAGGGTTTTCCTAGTAGTGCATGCTGATGTTGGTAATATCATGCATATGGTGCCTTGCATTGCTTACTTTATACATCAAATATGTCATCTTCTTAGTTTAGACATGCTTTGTGTGAATGACATATGTTTAGTTTCTTCATCGTATATGTGAATTATGCAACGCCATCTTGTTTAGCCAGGCATAATATATGTGAATTTTGCAATGCCATCCTGCTTAGCCAGTCATCTTATATGTGAATTATATCAGGCCATCCTTTTTTTCATTATGTATTACATTTGTCAACAATGTTAGTACATTCAACTACTCTTCGTGTGCATCAGCCATTTGACACAGTGATGGAAAATTTTGGAGTGAAAACAAGGTCTTCAGAGCAGACTATGCTATCTAACGAAGCGCATATCTTAATGGTTATGGATAGCTCCTCAGATCATGTCATTTGATTAGTTTAGACATGCTTTGTGTGAATGCAACATGTTTAGTGTCTAATTACCATATGTGTGGATTATGGAATGCCATCTTGTTGCAAGATATTATATATGTGGATTATGCAATGCTATCTTGTTGCAAGGCATTATATATGTGAATTATGCAATGCCATGTTGTTTAGCCAATCATTTTTGTATTACGTGTTCCATTTGCCGACAACGTTTGTATATTCAACTACTCTTCCTATGCATCAGCCATTTGAAGCGGTGATGGAAGTATCTGGAGTGAAAACATGGTATTCAGAGCAGACAATGCTACCTGCTAAAGCAGACATCTTGCTAGTTACAGATAGCTCCTCAAAGGAGGATTCAGAGACTGATGACTAGTCCTATTTCCCCCCTGAGGTTTATGCTCAAACTTGGCAGGGGTATATTACTCATGTCATGCATGTTGTCTTGCATTGCTTAGGTTTTACATCATATATGTGATTGCCATCTGCTTACTTGCTTACTATATAAATCATATATTTGAATTATATCATGCCATCATGTTTACATAGACAGCATCTATCTGAATTATGGCATGCCAACCCATTTAATAAAGACATCATATAGTTATATCATCTCATCCTGTTTAGTGTTTATAGTCATCATATTTTGAATTATGTCATTCTATCCGTGAATTATATCATGCTATCATGTTTCCATAGGTGGCATGTATGTGAATTATGGCATGCCGACCTATTTAATAAACACGTTATATAGTTATATCTTGTCATCCTGTTTACATAGTCATCATATTTTGAGCTATGTCTTTCCATCATTTTTAGTTAGCCATCATATATGTGAAATTGTGTCATGTTATCATGTTTAGTTAGCCATCATATATGTGAAATCGTGTCATGCTATCCTATTTGGTTAGACAACATAAATGTGAATTATTTCATGCCCTCTTTTGTTCCCCACTATCCATTGCACCGGTCTATCATACAATGTCTGTACATTCAATTACTTTTCTTGCTTATCAGCCATTTGAATTGGAGAGGGTGATGGCAGTATCTAAGGGAGTAACAACATGGTATTTAGAAAAGATAGTGCTACCAGTTGTTGCAGATAGAACCATGGTTGTACTTTCCCAAGAACCAGCCCCACCACACATAACATAGACTCTCGCAGATTGTACCCCTACCCAGTTGGACAGAGAACTAGCTACACCCCTTCTAACCCCAACCCCAGCAGATAGTAACCCAGTTCTAGTTGACACAGCACTGTCTCCACCACAGAGCACCCAAACACAAGCAGTTAGTAAGGGAGCTGCAGCGCCCAAAGCACGAGGACCACCACTCCGAATCCCAACTCAACACTTAAAGCAGAAGAAGAATTGTTCTTAGGTCAGGTCCTGTAGCTATGGTTCATACTCCTTTGCTCTTGCATCACTATATTTATTCATACCAACTATTTTCAAATTTGAAGGATGGAATTGAAACTCCAATGGCGCAACAGGTATGTTTTAACCTGTTTCTTTAACTGGTTTGTTGTTCTAACTTGCTCTATGTTCATTTCGGTTTCAATTGAATAAACAGTTATATTCTCATGTCATGCACATTACAAGTGTTGTTACTGCTCTGTAGTTTCCCACACTTATATTCTGTCTATTCTGCTTTCACTACTAGGGAAAAGCCTAGCAGCAGCGCGGGTTTTGGGCCTATTAGTAGCGCGGGGACCGGCGCTACTAATAAGGCGCTACAGCTAATGTATAGCAGTAGCGCCTGTTGTCCCACGCTACTGCTATACATGAATAGCTGTAGCGCTCTTTAGAAAAGGGCGTTGTTTACTGGGAAGCGCTACTGGTAAGGCGGCGCTACTGCTAAATTTCCCCCCCTCGCTACTACTAGTTTTATTATTATTTTTCCTGCATATTTGTTTACTATTTGTTTTGTATTTGAATAGGCTTTATACAATAATCTTTAGCATATCATACACATACAAATGTATCATAGCATATACATACAATTAGTCTCATCAAATCATGTCATCATCATAATCATCATCCAACAAAAAGTGGTCTCTCGTCATCATCTCAAAAATAGCGATACAAGTCTCGATTACTTGCAAATACATCGTCGTCCATCTAAACAATGATATACGCGAGAAGAGCTATCACTTTGAGTACATGAGTTCGTATCCCTCTCTCGCATTAGTGTGAACCTAAACTAACTACTGCCTGTCGCTCGGAAACCGGAAATCGGTACACCTGGGCCTGACACCCCGGCCACTTGTCTTATATATACTCCTGGCATAGCACTTCTTCGCCATCTATGATCTATGCACCTGCATCGTCACATGAGTCGATGATATGCAACATATATAGTTGAGCAACAGAAAGAGACAGACTTGGCAAAAATAGAAACAACATATCATAAGCATAAATAACAAAGTTCATCATACCCCAAAATGCCCTAACTAGAGTGATTTTCGCTAGTCGAGGAGGAGGATGGTTTAATTACATCACAAATAAAGTTTCACCATACATAACTCAAAGTTTTTTCATACAGAAAGTATGGACTAAACGGACACATTGTCATATATCGACAATCACTCCAACATGTCGTTCCATCCATCCAAGTCAGGGAGATAGTCCTTGAGCTTAGTGAAAGGCTTCATGTCGAGACGCTGAGAGGCTATCCATGTTCGGACGTCTTCCCGCGACATTTGTCCTTCTCCGTAGAACATCCCTGTTTTTCCGACGACCTCCTTCATGATGATTTGGGCAAGTTCGTGCTGGATGTTATAGAACTCAGCTCGAAGTCGATGATCCTTGATATCTCCTATGTCCTTTGCCCATTGCAGAATATGTGCATCGCCGGATCTAGGTGACATGCAAAGGTTCTGGTGATCCCGTCTGTAATCCAGCATGTGGTGTAGGACATAGAATCCATCATTAAGAGAATCGTTCAGTTGCTGGATGCAGCAGAAGTCGGTCTTATGGCTGAAGGCGGCCCTGCCGCCCCTTGTCTTGTTGTCCCTGACCTCTCCACCCCTTGCTTGGTAGTAAAACATAGCACTGTCGACAACATCCTTGATGTGGGTGTAATCCTTTTTGTGAATGTTCTTCGACGAGTCCAAGTAAAGAGCGTGGGAGAATCGGGGGTAGAGGATGATGAGGACGGCGCGCCCGCCGCTGCGCAAAATAAGTACACCTCAAATTAATTATCCTCCACCATGTAAATGAATGATTGAAGTTGAAGGAAGGATAGCAGCATGGATGACTTACACGGGATGATAAGGCACGAGAATCGCCTCCTTGTCCTTATTGGCAAGCATGAAATTGACAATGTAATCCCTCGCGTATTCATGGTGCTTTGCGCAGACTCCCAAGAAGCCCTCGTGCATGTAGTACGGGTCAGCGACACAGATATGAGATATCTGCTCAACCCCGATGATGTAGTTCATGTGCAAGGCATAAAGGCGGACAAACGTAAAATCCAGCTTCTTCACGTGAAACATGTCGAATATGTAATCGAATGGAGGAAGAACTTATCCGCGGGGAAGTTGTCGACGTACGACATTTGCCGCGGAACGTTAACCACGTAGAGTGGGTATCCTAGATCATTCGAGGCGATGAGGCCTTTCTCTACCCGCAGCACATCGTCATGAAGTCTCCTTAGATCGCCGAATCTGGCCCGTAGCGTTGTTGCAGGTAGGATTGGTTGACCGGGAATATGCCATTTATCCGCATCGGGGATATCTATACGGTCCTGAAGCCGAGGCTGCTGAGGCGGCTGGATCATAGAATCAGCTTTTTTGCCTTTCCTCGCTCTCTTCCTAGACTTCTTTACTACCAGACGGTCGTCCATAATACGTTGAAATGGCAATTCAGGCACCAACTCATGACGCTCAAACCCTGAGGAGGCGCCAGTATAGACATACTATTCAGCGCCATCGTCGTCCTCATCCTCATCCATGGCGACATCATCAGTGACTAATGGAGCCTCCTCCTTACCCCGTCCGCTATCATCCAACCCGACACCCGACGCTAATTGGGTAGGTGGGGTGTTGATGTTCATACCTTGCTGAGGCTGCGTGCTCGTGGGTGTGCTCCCGGCCGCCTCCAGACGAAGCAGACTCTTTGGCCACAACAGGACCCACCCATTGCAACAATCACCAAGCCGCCACGGTGTCTCGTCGTCATCCCCTGCTACTATTGGAGGAGGCAAATTCTCGTGGCCCGGTTTGACACTGGCCACGGAAACCTTGAAGATGTTCGGGGGGATCGGCCGACTGTGGAATAATGGTTCCTTCGGCTTCATTATCGTCGCCTTCCCCACGTCCACCTTCTGGTTGCCGATGGTGTACAATATGGTGCACAGGGTTTTGTCGGCCTGCAAAGAAAAGTCTACGACGTGAGACATCCGAAAGGCAACGAAAACGGGAGATTATACATTTATATTGAAGTGGGCCGGTGTGACAGATACCATGAGGGCATCGAGCTCAGCCAAAGATGAAGCACCACCGAGCACGTCCGGTGCGGGAGCCGGTGCGGGAGCTGGTGCGGGAGCCAGTTCGGGAGCAGGTGCTGGTGCAACGCTAGTCGAGATGCTCCCCAAGAAGTCGGCAAGGGGAAAGTCCTCTGCATTTTTTTCCGGAATTTATCTTGTCCAAGTGATAACTCCCGTCTCCAAGGAAGTAGACGAATCTGCAACCACCTGTTTTGCGGCAGCTACCGCTGTTGCGACTGTCTGAGATGATTTCTTCTCAACCACAATCTCAACCTTCTTGTCGATGTTTTCTTTAGTTAACCTCCGTCTTGCCTTTCTCTCCTCCGTGGTCTCACGGTAGTACTTCTTCCACGTGGCGCCGTCTCCGACACCGTGCACGCGTCCATACGACGGTCGAGTATCCACCGGTTGTCGTTTCAATATGTTCAACACCCGGTTGAATGGAGTGTCCCACTTGGGCCTCGCCAATGCCTCAGATGGCGAGTCGCTTTCGGCCGCAATCCGGTGCTGCTCTCTCTGCAAAAGGCACAAGGATCGTTTACAAATATGACTAACGTGTGCAGTCGAATTGATCAGAAACTAAAATTACTAGCAGTCTCATGAACTCCGTAATGACCGGTGTTGTCTCGTAAACTTTCTTCACTGGGTCCCAACGGTGCCGGGCCCTGAGGACGTCACGCTCCTGCGGGACTGTGAAATCCGCCAAGGGGTCTGGAATGCCAAGAGTCGCGGCTTCCGCGTCCTCCTTGGCCCATTTGGACCACTTTCTGTCGTAACCACGGCTTCCGAGGTGGTGGCTCCCAATGTTCCTCTCTTGAATCCCCTTCATGTACTGAGACTTTTTTTGGCAGCTTCAGCCTCACAAGCCTCCTTGAATATTTGAAACTGCTCTTCTGTGATTGTCGGATTATCCTTTACAATCTCGGAGTAGGGTTCCTTCTTGTCGATGATCTTTGCTTTCACTCGATTTTTCCAGGCGGCCAACGTGTTGCTAAACTTGGTCATGGCGTGTTTGTTTATCTTCTTCATAGCCGGGTCCTCATCTGGATCTTCATAATCCTTCTCATTTCGGCCTGGGAACAAGAATATCTGGTGAAACTTGTTTAGGAGGGAGCTCCTCATATTTTCTATCTTTGGTAGTTTCTCATCGTTGATGGTGGCGGTTGTCCGTACAATGCAGCCTATTTGATTGCCGTAGCATCGACGCGCTTCCTCGGGCGCCTTTGGCTCAAAATTGCCACCGTCCACCTCCGTGACCACCAGTCTAGTAGTCTTGAGTTTGTTAGGAAGCCGTTGCCTCTTTGCTTTCGGTTCTACACCGGCTCCCCTCCCCGAGGCAGCGCCGGTCTCGATGTCGGTCTGAGTCTCAGCGCCGGTCTCAGTCTCAGCACCGGTCTGTGTGTTGGTCTCAGTCCCCGATGCCACCGGTTGATCGTCGGCAAGGCTAAAAAATTTGTCTGCCACCCGGTAGACGTCGTCGCAATCACCAGAACCCTATCCTTCATTGTTGCTAGCCATGTTTCCTACGATTAAATCTAGTAAATTAATTCTAGACCTAATAAAATGAATAATGACATACAAAAGGCCTATGTTTTGCAGGAACGTTGACTCCTTCTTGGTGCGGCAAATTACGGGCACTCGATATGTCCTAGTTTGTAGCACAAGTCATGCCGAAATTCACGAAAAATTTCGGCATGACCTTTGCTAAAAAGTGGAAAAATCGAGAACCTGAAATTTGCCAGAACGGAAATGAATCAACATTCCGGCAAAACATAGGCCACTCAACTTCATTCCCTGGAAACAACAAAAGGCCACTTGTGCACGATCGAAACATGGGCAAACACAATTGAGGAATTTGCATATATCCTGACCACTTCAAATTTGCATGTCCTATAGCGTTTGACACTTCAAGAAAATCTACACAAATCATGCATGTTCTCTCAAACTCAATTCAAAAACCAAATATATATTATATTTAGTTAACTATTAAACTAAACTTTACTCTAAACTAAACCCTACTGCCCTAATTAACATCTAGTTAAACAAACTCAATTCAAAAACTAAACCCTACTGAACTAATTAATATCTACATTATCTACTACTTAACATCGTCTATTATTACCCTAACTAAAAAACATCAACATTATCTACTACTTAACATTAACATCTATTAATTAAAAAGGATGGGTTAGGGGGCTTACAGAGAGGGGAGAGACGGTGGCGGGGAGGTGCTTGGCGACGGAGGTAGGGGCGGGGTTGGCGGGCTCGGGGCTGGTGAGGTCGAGGGCGGCGGCGGTGAGGTCGAGGAAGGCGACGGTGAGGTCGAGGGTGGCCCGAGAGGCGGCGGCAGTGAGGCTGAGTGGCCTCGGGCGGCGGCCGTGAGGATGAGCGCGGCGTCGACACCGGCAGGAGATGGTGGCGAAGTGGGGGCGACGGTGAAGTGGGGGAGACGGCGGCGAAGCGAGGGATCGATTTGGGGGAGAAGTGTTGGCCGGGGGGAAACCGTTTTTGCTTAAGTCAAAAGTAACGGTAGCGCGTTACAGAAAATGCGCTATAGCTAAGTTAGCTATAGTGCGTTTCAAAGAGCGCGCTACTGCTACGTCTTCATCATTTTTTCCCTTTTTCATTTATTTTTCTTTACATTATATATTTTTCCTTTCTCATTTTTCTATTTCTTTCATTTTCATTTACTTCTCTATTCGTTTTTCATTTCATTTTCTTTTCGTTAGCAGTAGCGATTTACACATAAACGCGCTGCTATAAGTTTATTAGCGGTAGCGCGGTTTTTGGAAGATCGCTACTACTATGTGTAGCCCATCGGCTAAGTGATTGGAATTTTAGTAGTAGCAAGTTTTCGGTGAGACGCGCTACTGATATATGTCCATCTGCAGCGCGCTTATTTTGCACGCGCTACTGCTATCTAGCAGTAGCATGCTCTTTGAACAAGCGCTACTGCTAAAGTTCTGTGTATAACGTTTTCCCTAGTAGTGTTTGTCTTGAACAAATATTATTTGAACTGTGTCTCTATCTTAATTTGGCAACAAAAACTAGAATGATATAGCCCATATTGAACTGTGTCCCTAAAGTGACCATGGATATATGTTTGTTTCATGCTGTTATCCTTTACTATTGAACAGATTTACCAAAATGAGTTTCATATACAACATGGTAAACATGTGATGTGTCTGCTTGTTTCTCTTTTAGAATGCGGACAAAATATTGGATAACAATACCCCGTTATGCAATTGTAAAGGAAGTAATGCAGATAAGGTTCAAGATAGCGAGACATCCCTGTTGGTCTCCAAGAAAGCTGATAAAAACTATCTTGACGACAGTGAGAAAACTCAAACGTCCTCTCTTGATGTAGTGTTCGAGTTACTGACCACTACTGCTGGCACAAGCTCTTCGAACTCGCGGCCTGAATCAGTTCGTCTTCTTGATTCTCAACTTCAAGTTGAAAGATATCGATCAGATGTGCTGCGACAGGAAGCTGAAGGACTGAGGAAGTTCCTGCAGAATTCAGACGCATACTTTCTGGTGCAACAGCAAGCACTGGAGGATTTAAGCGCCAAATAAGAGAAAGTTAATAAGCTTGCTAACCATCTTGCCAGCATTATGGGTACCTAGGATATTGTTTCTTGAGCTCTTCTGAAGTGGTTTCAGTTCTGGACTTGTTTTGCTGCGGTGTTTATTTTCACTGGTCGCCAACTTTGACAACTAGTGTATATGATATGCTGCTTTGTTCCCTATATTTGCACTGGTGGCGAACTTTGATGCCTAGTGGATGTAATATGTGTAATAGTCGTGATAGTCTAGCGTAACTTGCTTGCTTATTTATTTCCTTGTTGTCTTGTTTATTTGTTTGCTTGTAGTGAGTGCAGTTCTTTTTCCGTGGTTTGCTAGTGGCCGCAATGACCTATTTTTTTAAACTAGGCCACAATAACCATGGGCTACATATTTACTGTAGTTACCATGGGCCTCCTACTAGTCGTAGAAACAATGGGCCTTCTAAGGACCGTAGAAACAATGGGCCTTCTACGGGTCATAGAATCAATGGGCCTTCTATAGGCCGTAGCATCAATGGGCCTTCTACGGGCCGTATGATCGATCGGCCAAACATGGGCCAATACAGACCGCATTATGGGTCGTAAACGGGCTAGATTTGGAATCGTCCGTTCATGGGCTGACCATAACGGGCCGTCGTTAATCGGTCGTATTTGATGACGCTATAAAAACGGCCAACAGATTAGTGGGCCGCAAACGGGCCAATTGTAACCATGGGCTGAATTTGGCCCACAAGCAAAAAAAGCCAGTGATGGGCCGTAACTAACCGAATGCTGGAAATGAGCCCAAGAATAAATGGGCCCTGAGAAGGCCGAAAGATAACATGGGTTGGAAATGGACCAATGGAATAATGGGCAGTTAATGGGTATAAAGCGGTACACTATTCATTACGGGCCATATTCACCACGTGTCATTAATGGGCCAAGAGTTACAAAGGGCCTCATATGGGCCGAAAGACAACATGGGCCATACGTGGGCCTGAAGTTACAACGAGCTAGAATCATATTGGACGGCCCATATGAAGCTACTGATCTTAATTCTGATAGGTCGTAATGGGTCGTGAGTTAGCAGGCAATAAATGGGCTATCTACAACTAGACCATTAACAAGCTTTCCGTGGGCCGGCCCGTTACCTTTTGATGAAGTCAAACGGGGTGGCCTTTTCACCAAAATGGGCCTCTGTTGGGCCGTGCCACGTGCCGACGTATCATAGGCGCCTCATGTCCAATGAGTGGATGACATCTGTCCCAAAGGTGAGCCAACACGTGTTTACTCCGGCCAATGAGAATTTTACACGTGGAAAATCCCCATTGGTCTGGGCTGTTAACGGGTTATCGGATCCAAAACCAGACCCGATAGCTCAACAACGCCCCGTTATGGTGGATGCCACATGCCGGTTGCCCTTGACGAAAACACTTCCATGACACTTCCGTGATGATAATTTTGGTAATGTCATGGAACACTTCTACGACTACACATGCATGACTATCTTGATTCTGTCATAAAATCGTCAAGGATGTAGATGCATGACAGAAAACGTGACCTACTATGACCAACACGTGTCATCACGGAAGTGTATTTTTTGTAGTGTTTGTTTTCCATGCAAACGTTTCCCAAAAGAACCCAGCAAAAGTTCGGTCTTCCAGATGTCCTCGATGCAGATCACAATCTGCATCCGCTCCTGGACCACCTCCCAAGCTCCACGTCGATGCTTGTGTCGGTGTCAAAACTGGCCGATCTCGGGTAGGGGGGTCCCGAACTGTGCGTCTGAGGATCGAAGGTAACATGAGACAAGGGGGACACGATGTTTACCAGGTTTGGGCCCTCTTAATGGAGGTAATACCCTACTTCCTGCTTGATTGACTTTTATGAGTATAGGGGTTACAAGAGTCGATCTACCTTGAGATTGTAATGGCTAAACCCTATATGTCTAGCCTATATGATTTGTGATAGCCTCTACAGACCAAACCCTATGGTTTATATAGACACCGGAGGGGCCTAGGGTTGTATAGAGTCGGTCTACAGAGAAAGGAAACTACACATCCAGTCGTCAAGCTTGACATCCACGCAAAGGAGAGTCCAATCCGGACACGGGGGAAGGCCTTATACCTTGTATATTCACGGCCCATCAGTCATGCCCGTGTAACATAGCTCAGAGACCCGAGGACCCCACAGTCCAAGACTCCCTCAGTAGCCCCTGAACCAGTCTTTCGATGACGATGTGTTCGGTATGCAGATTGTCTTCAGCATTGCAAAGCGGGTTCCTCTTCCGAATACTTCAAAGCAGTCTTCTGAACAAGAGAATTGTGTTCGGCTCTGTATAATAGTTACAACCCTCAACCACAAGGGCACAATACTTAATCAAAATAAGGTATGTCCACTAACAGCTTTTTTGGCGAAACGTTATGTGTGGCCTTTTTATTATTTTGAATCGATTTTTGGCCTCCCGCTTCATGCTTCGAGGTGCAGCCTCTATTGACATGTCTTGTCAAAGCAGAGATCGTGCCCCCTTATTGCGGGATTCTCATCAATACGGATTTGGGTTATCCTACCGTGCCATTCGCACGACCCCTTGGGAATAGGAGCGTTTTAAGGCTTGTGGGGGGGCGCTTGATATTCACTCCCTATATAAGCGGATAAATATCTATCTTTTTACCCCTTGCCTTATTCTCCCCTCTGCCTTCCCAGCCTCGAGCTCCAGTGCCCAAGCTTCGATCTTTCCCACTGCCCAACCTCTCAAGCCATCGTCGGATCCAGCACGTAGGGCAAGTGGCTGACTTCCTCCGTGACATAGAAGGATGTTAAGGAACTCCAGGAAGCAGGGTACCTGGCTGCGAGTATCACGCACAGGCTTCCTGCCAAAAAGGAGATCATCCCTACTCTGGAGCCCGGCGAGAGAGTGGTGTTTATCACCCACTTCCTCCACGGACTAGGGTTTCCTCTCCACCCTTTCGTCCGTGGCCTCATGTTCTATTATGGGCTAGATTTCCATGATCTAGCCCCAAATTCCTTCCTCCACATTTCGGCGTTCATCGTCGTGTGCGAGGCACTCCTCCGCATCCCCCCCACTTCAGCCTATGGCTTAAGGTTTTCAATGTGAAGCCGAAAGTAGTCGACGGGCAACATGCGGACTACGGCGGCGTCATGGTGAGCAAGCTCCCCAACGTCACCTGGCCCAAAGGGGCCTTCGTGGTGACCATGATGGGATGGCAACATGAGTGGTTCTACATCACCAAACCCTGCGGTGCCACCCGGGCAGCCACTCCTGAGTTGAAGTCCGGACCCCCAATGCGGCTCGCGTCGTGGATCAACAAGGGTCTGGATTGGGGGTCGACTGACGAGGTGCTGACGCTGAAAAAGTGCATCAAAATGATTATAGAAAAGAACATCAGCCTCACTGATGTGATTCAGGTGATGCTATTCCGCTGGACCCTTCCCTGCCAGAGCCGGCCTCTTCACATGTGGGAGTTCAATCCAGAAGGGCCGCGAACCCTATAGTGATTCTTTGGCACGATGCACGAAGATATCTGGAAGTTGCTTTTCAAGGCCCAGAAATCGTAGCCGGAGATGACCGATGACATCGGCCTCGACTGCGCTCATCCAGCCACCCCAGTAAGTTTTTCAGTTTCCAAACATAACTTAGTTCACAAATCAAAGGGGTATGCTGAGACTTCCATCCTTTAATCAGGACTGGACAAAGAAGGTGGAGCAGATCAAGTGTCTGGCTCCACTACCCGAAAAGCCAGCTGATCCTCTGCTAACGAGGATGCTGGTCCTTGTGCCATACCAGGTGCCGGAGAAGAAGGCCAAGAAGAAGGCCAAGGAGGCCAAAGGTGGCCTCCGCCGTAAAGGTACTTCAGACGCTATGTCCGGAGATACCAAAGCTCCCTCCTCCCACGAGGGAGATGAAGACGAAGAGGAGGAGGAGGAAGAGAGCAATTCTCCCCTTAAGGGGAGGAATAAGAAAAGGGTGGCCTTCGTGGACCCAGAGGTGGAGGCGTCCAAGAGGGGGAAGATATCCCTCTAAGACGGCTCGGACTCGGATGCCGAAGCCATCCCCGAGTGGTGCCCCAGGTCAAAGCTCCTAGCCGATTCATAAGTATCCAAGGATGCCTTACATATATCCGGTATTTATGATTGTAGTTTTAACACATTGTATTGTGTGCTTCAGTCCGGCCCATGATCTCCCCTACTTATCATCATCTTCGGGGAACTTGCTGGAACCGGGGATGGTGGAGAGCGAGATGCCTCCGCGAGCCTCTCCGCCAACCGCTATGGACGACACCGAAGTGCTGTCCCGAAGAGCCTCTCCGGGCCATGGAGAGGTGCGGGAGGCCGCCAAGACGGTACCAGAGGGTAACGCCTCGGCTGCCGAGAACATGGGGAACCAAACCCCATGGAGACTGATGACGGGGCCCATGACCAATCCAGACCCCAGCCGAACACCATTCCGGAGACCCACATAGCTCCTTTGAAGGAGGGGGCAGCGTCGACTCGACCGGTGACCTCCACTAATCCGGAGGCGCCGAACCCTCTGATGGATGCACTACAATGTGCTTCCGTCGTGGAGGAGCACTGTACCCTGATGGGTACGGTGGTTAAGAAGGTTCAGTCCGCCAAAAGTGGGCTGAACGAAGCATTCACCGGCCTATTAATAGGCTTTGAGGTATGTGATGTAATATTCTTAGCCGCTTGTGCAAAATATATGCCCGTGTATAGATAGTATCCCTTGAGACTTTGTTCGACTTTTGAAAAAGGGCCGAACAGAGGATCAAGTAATATTCGCAGGAGATAACATACTTGTCTATTTTGATAAACAGGCTTCACTATTAGCGCCGACCGCCTAGGCCGCCAAAGTATTCGAACTCAAGCGAAAGTTGGAGCTAGCCAATGAGGATCTCATCTGTATCAACAAACGGCTTGATGAGGCGCAGGGTATGGTTTGAAAAAGTGTTTACACACCTGAAGTAATATGCCAATGCAGAGTCTAATCTCATGTGTTGTCCTGAACATATTTGCAGGTAGTGCGGCCAAGGTCGAGACCCTGAAGAGTGCTACCTCTTGAGCATGCGTTGGTTTTCCCTTGAAGAGGAAAGGGTGATGCAGCAAAGTAGCGTAAGTATTTCCCTCGGTTTTTGAGAACCAAGGTATCAATCCAGTAGGAGACTACATACAAGTCGCCTAGTACCTGCACAAACAAACAAGAACCTCGCAACCAACGCGATAAAGGGGTTGTCAATCCCTTCACGATCACTTACGAAAGTGAGACCTGATAGAGATAATAAGATAAAATTTTTTGGTATTTTTTTGGTATAGATTGGAAAATAAAGATTGCAAAATAGATAGTAAACTAGAATTGTAGATTGGAAGCTTATATGATGTAAAGTAGACCCAGGGGCCATAGGTTTCACTAGTGGCTTCTCTCAAGATAACATGTATTATGGTGGGTGAACAAATTACTGCCGAGTAATTGATAGAAAAGCGCATAGTTATGACGATATCTAAGGCAATGATCATGAATATAGGCATCACATCCGTGTCAAGTAGACCGAAACGATTCTGCATCTACTACTATTACTCCACACATCGACCGCTATCCAGCATGCATCTAGAGTATTAAGTTCATAAGAACGGAGTAACGCATTAAGCAAGATGACATGATGTAGAGGGATAAACTCAACCAATATGATATAAACCCCATCTTTTTATCCTCGATGGCAACAATACAATACGTGCCTTGCTGCCCCCGCTGTCACTGGGAAAGGACACCACAAGATTGAACCCAAAGCTAAGCACTTCTCCCATTGCAAGAAAGATCAATCTAGTAGGCCAAACTAAATCCATAATTTGAAGAGACTTGCAAAGATATCAAATCATGCATATAAGAATTCAGAGAAGAATCAAATAATATTCATACATAATCAAGTTCATAAACCCATAATTCATCGGATCTCGGCAAACACACCGCAAAAAAAAGTTACATCGAATAGATCTCCAAGAAGATTGAGGAGAACTTTGTATTGAGATCCAAAGAGAGAGAAGAAGCCATCTAGCTAATACCTATGGACGCGAAGGTCTGTGGTAAACTACTCACACATCATCGGAGAGGCAATGGTGTTAATGTAGAAGCCCTCTGTGATCGAATCCCCCTCCGACAGATCGCCGGAAAAGGCCCCAAGATGGGATCTCACGGGTACAGAAGGTTTCAGGGTATAAGAGTATATATAGGCGAAAGAAGTAGGAAGGTGGAGCTGCGAGGGGCCCATGAGGGTGGGGGGCGCGCCCTCCTACCTCGTGGCCGCCTCGCTGCTTCCTTGACGTCCACTCCAAGTCTCCTAGATTACGTTTGTTCCAAAAAAAGATCCTCGCGAAGGTTTCATTCCATTTGGATTCCGTTTGATATTCCTTTTCTACGAAACACTGAAATAGGCAAAAAAACCAGCAATTTGAACTGGCTTTCGGTTAGGTTTGTCCCAAAAATAATATAAAAAGGTATATTAAAGCCTATTAAACATGCAAAACAGATAATATAATAGCATGGAACAATCAAAAATTACAGATACGTTGGAGACGTATCAAGCATCCCCAAGCTTAATTCCTTCTCGTCCACGAGTAGGTAAATGATAAAAACAGAATTTTTGATGTGGAATGCTCCCTAACATAATTTTCAATGTAATTCTCTTTATTGTGGCATGAATGTTCAGATCTAAAAGATTCAAGATAAAAGTTTAATATTGACATAAAAATAGTAATACTTCAAGCATGCTAACCAAGCAATTATGTCTTATCAAAATAACATAGCCAAATAAAGCTCATCCCTACAAAATCATATAGTTTGGCCATGCTTCATTTTCGTCACACAAAATGCTCCCCTCATGCATAACCCCGATGACAAGCCGAGAAATTGGTTCATACTTTTTAACGCGCTTCAGCCTTTTCAACCATTACGCAATACATGGGCGCAAGCCATGGATATAGCACTATAGGTGGAATAGTATATGATGATGGGGGTTATGTGATAAGGAAAAAGGAGAAAGTCTCACATTGACGCGGCTAATCAACGGGCTATGGAGATTTCCATCAATTGATGTCAATGCGAGGAGTAGGGATTTCCATGCAACGGATGCACTAGAGCTATAAGTGTATGAAAGCTCATCAAAAGAAACTAAGTGGGTGTGCATCCAAATTGCTTACTCATGAAGACCTAGGGAATTTTCAGGAAGCCCATTGACGGAGTAATTGACCATGGGTACCCCGAAGACGGCAAGACAATAAATCAAGACATCGGGGCTAGCAAAGCCCCTCAGTCCGACTGCCCGGCTGCTCCTGCCGGCTCCCCAGCCGGCTGCCGATTGCAGCTCGACCCGACACCGACAAGACCCCGACGAGACGGCCATACCACGGACAAGACAACCGTATCGCGACGCCATCATGTACAGTGTTACTTGTCCCCTAGCACTATTTATGAAGTGACCCAGGGAACAAGCATGACATGCACCATGCCTTACCCATGCCCACTACCAAGCTTACATCCTAAGCTACCCTCTCATATATAAAGGAGAAGACACACATAGGCACACACATATACATGCCCATGGACTCTCAGGCACACACACAAGCAACTAGCTAGCAAGCTAGCTATCCATCCATCCATCCATCCACATGAGCACACATGTTCACGGCCATGAGCATGGCTGGCCACTAGCATGCCTCATATAGGCATATACAAATCCAGATGCCTATGGCACTGCTTTCAGATACAGCTCCAGGAGCACTCTGTACCAGATATACCAGATACACTCAGACATGCAGGAGTAGGGGTGTTATCTTTCCGGAGAGCCCCGAACCTGGGTAAACTAGCGCGTGCTACTCGCATACCCGCTCCCGGTCCTATCAGCAGCGGTCTTACCCTCACACTAAGCCCTGTGGCATCTGTCGACTCGCAAGCCCCCCGTGAGAATACCACGACAGTTGACGCCCACCGTGGGGCGGTACTACTACTATGCTACCGCGCTGCTGCTGGTTTCGCAGTCCGAGCGGGACCATCTTTGTCATCACCGCCGCGGCGTCGCGCTGTCTCTCCAGTAGCGCTCGGGGGCTCGACTTCGACCTGCTCCCGGGGCGGCCGCGCGGGACGGCGCGTCTTCGCCATCGGCCTTGCCCTCTTCATCATCACCGCGGCGATGTCGCTGCCATCTCACCAGCGGCGCTCGGGGATCAACTTCACCATGCCCCAGGCGCGCATGCGGGACGACGCATCCCCGTTGTCTGACTTTGTCCGCGCGCGTGTGTGCCGCGTCCGGCCTCCTCGACCTACGGCGTCTCTCCATCGGTGCACCCATCCGCATGCTCGCTTCCACTCTGTCGCATCTGCTCTTGTTCTACCCAGACAATGGTCATACATGAGCCATACACAAGTCAGACACTGTCCATATATTGGACAGACACAATCCATATAATCTCCATATCATAGCCAGATAATGGTCATATGCTAGTCGGACTATGGCCGCATACTCCTGATGCACTTCCTAGACAATGCATATACACTAGCATGCCTCTGCTTGTCCTTGTGTGCGTCGTAAGGGGAGGCGCCCGCGCGCGCGGCTGCACCGCTCGTGCCTGGCCGGACCTCTGCGAGCTCGTCGGGCACCTCCTGCTCCATCGTCTGTTGCTCCTCACGCGCCTCACCTCCTTCTTCGCAGCGCTCGGCCGCCTCTGCGCGCCCCTGCTTCGTGCTCCGTCCGCGCTCGTCCTCGCGGGCCCTCGGCCGTCCGCGACGACCGCGCCGCCTTCATGCTCCTCCTGAACCAGCAGTTGGTCACGGGCGTCGCCAGCCCCGACGCCGCGCTTCCCTGCCGGGCGCCCGTGTTCTCCGCCCCGCCGTCTCCAGCCTCGCTCACGCCGGCTCTGCGTGCATCATCCCACCTGCCGGCTCGCAGCCCGCGCTGGCTGCACTTGGCCTCCCGACCGCCCGCCGGGTCGTCGCGCCCCATGCCGGCTCCAGCTCGTGCCTCCGCCACCCGGCCTGCATTGGGCCGACCGCAGTCGCGCCTCGCCGGCTCTACCCCGGCGTCCGGCTCCCTGTCACTGCCGCCCCGTCCGGCGCCCGTCTCACCGCGCCCCGCATCCACCCCGCACACGCACTGGCGACGGCGCTCGACGACTTCGCGCAACCCGGCGGCCAGCCGCCTCCGCCCGCGCCGCCTTGCCCTCGCGGTCCCGCGCTTGGCCTCCTCTCTCCGCCGGCTCGCCCCCTCTGGTCGCGTATGGCTCCTCCGCGTGCGTGCTACGCCGCCTCCCGCTCCATCCACTCGGCGCCCTGCTGCGCCAACCCCCCGTAGTCGCGCGCCCCCGCGCCCGGGTGACTCGCAGTCTCTGCGCCGCTCCTCCGCCCGCCTGGTCCGTTGCCGGCTCCGCCCGCAACACCGCGACCCGGTCGCTTGCCGGGTCCACCCGCAACCCGGCTGGCCGGCTTGCCGCCCCCGCGTTGCCTCGCCCAACCGGTCGTCTCGTCGGGTCCGCCCCGCGCCGCTCCTCGCCGGCTCCCGCGCGCCTGCCGGCTTGCCGCCAAGCTCTGGCCGGCTCCCTGCGTCTACGCCTCCCCAGCTCCGCCTCCGACCCGGCCCGCCGCCTCCGCTGCCGCGCCGCGTCCCGGCCGCCGACTTCCACTGCGACCCGACCGCCGGCTGCTGCGGCATCCCGGCCCGCCGGCTTCACCCGCGCCATTTTCTGCCACGACCCAGCCGCCGGTTTCCGCCAAGTCCGGCTCCTGCCCGCTGCTCATGCCCGCTGAAAGAAATAAAAGACGGGCCAGCTGGAGACAAAAGAAAAGTCAACAACCGGCTATTAACCCCAAGAAAAGAAAAAAAGAGGTCGAGTGCCCAATCCGGCTGAGAAGAGATCGGATGCCCAGCCACCTGACTAAAAAAATGTGTACGTTCGGCTGTCCACAGCCGACAGCCGGCTAATGATAAAAAGTCTTTGCCCGGCTGCAGCCGTCCGAAGAGAAGAAAAGAAAAAAAATGCCTGTCCGTCCGTCTGCCTACTTGGACACTTGGACGGCTAGACGTTATCCGGCCCGCCTGCCCGCGTCAACGTGTGGCCGGCAGGAGCGCCAGCCGGCTGCCGTCTGCCTTGACGCCTGGCCGGTCAAGCCTCGGCCTGAAGCTCGGGGGCTACACCCAGCGGGTGCGCTGACGCGTCCCCGCGAGAAAAGAAGACAAAGTAGTTGCCGGGAGATCCGGCCCGACTACTCAGCAGTCGGCCCGAATGTCGGGGGCTACACCCAGCGGGTGCGCTGACGCGCCCCCCGCAAAGGAGAAGACAAAGTAGTCGCCGGGATATCCGGCCCGACTGCTCAGCAGTCGGCCCGAATGTCGGGGGCTACACCCAGCAGATGCACTGACGCGTCCCCGCGAACATTGCAGACAAGGGAAGAGTTTTTGCCCGCTGTCAGCAGCCGGCAGAAGAGAAAAAGAAGAAAAAGGGTGTTGCAAGCCGCCTCGCCACCTGGCCGGTCGAGCCTGATCGGTCGAGACCCCTTCGACCACCCGGAGGCTCGAAGACTACACCCAGCGGGTGCGCCAGCACGCTCAGCAAGCGTTGAGCCGCGCCGGCTGTCTTCTGCAAACTCCGCCTCGGCTACACAAAAATCAATGTGAGCTCTTCACCCGCATATTTTTGCACTACGCAAGCACGGATAACCCCGAGCGATGCTCGGGGAACTATCTCCGCATTTCATTACAGTTGCATCACTGTTCGCCCCGGCGCCAGCCAGAGTTGGCCCGGGGGCTGGCCGCTTGGCCTGAGACGTTTGTTCCTGCGGACGGCTTAGTAGCGTGCGCAGTACCAAAGGCCCACTCTTAGCCACAGACCGCAGAGCGGCTGTCCGGCTAGCAAGAGTGAACGCTGAAGGCCACCCACACGAAAAAACGTCCGGAAAGAAAAACGGTTTGGACGACCCGGCCGTTTTCCTTTACAAGTATCTACTCGGTTGAATCTGCTCCCAGACTCTGAGTACTATACACTCCGCTTCACGGCCCACTGTCAGCCACAGACCGCAGAGCGGCTGTCCGGCGAGCAAGAGCACAAGCCAAAAAGCGGAGGGAACATGAAAAAGATTGAAGGGGGCTCGGACGAAACCAAGTCGACACCCTCCGCATAAAACTTGCAATGCTAAAAGCAAACACTTGATATATCCGCGTGGACTAACTTTGTCTTTTTTAAGATCATTTCCATGAACACTTGCCAAAAAACCTCCGCCCAACTTTGCCAAGTTGCCCGGAGGCTTGGGGGCTACTGACGGAGTAATTGACCACGGGTACCCCGAAGACGGCAAGACAATAAATCAAGACATCGGGGCTAGCAAAGCCCCTTAGTCCGACTGTCCGGCTGCTCCTGCCGGCTCCCCAGCCGGCTGCCGACTACGCCAACGAGCCGGCTGCCGACTGCAGCTTGACCCGACACCGACAAGACCCCGAGGAGACAGCCATACCGCGGACAAGACAACCGTACCGCGATGCCGTCATGTACAGTGTCACTTGTCCCCTGGCACTATTTATGAAGTGACCTAGGGGACAAACATGACATGCACCATGCCTTACCCATGCCCACTACCAAGCTTACATCCTAAGCTACCCTCTCCTATATAAAGGAGAAGACACACATAGGCACACACATATACATGCCCATGGACTCTCACGCACACACACAAGCAACTAGCTAGCAAGCTAGCTAGCTATCCATCCATCCATCCACATGAGCACACATGCTCACGGCCATGAGCATGGCCGACCACTAGCATGCCTCATATAGGCATATACAAAGCCAGATGCCTATGGCACTGCTTTCAGATACAGCTCCAGGAGCACTCTGTACCAGATATACTCAGACATGCAGGAGTAGGGGCGTTATCTCTCCGGAGAGCCCCGAATCTGGATAAACTAGCGCGTGCTACTCGCATACCCACTCCCGGTCTTATCAGCAACGGTCTTACGCTCACACTAAGCCCTTGTGGCATCTGTCGACTCGCAAGCCCCCCGTGAGAATACCACGACACCCATCATTGGAATATACAAGCCAAGTTCTATAATGAAAACTTCCCACTAGTATATGCAAGTGAAAAAATAAGAAACTATCTATCATGAAGACCATGTTGCCTATTTTGAAGCACAAGTGTGGAAAAAGGATAGTAACATTGTCCCTTCTCTCTTTTTCTCTCATTTTTTTGTTTGGGCTTCTTTGGCCTCTTTTTCTATTTGGGCTTCTTTGGCCTCTCTTTTTTCTCACATATGACAATGCTCTAGTAATTATGATCATCACACTTTTATTTACTCATAACTCAATGTTACAACTCGATACTAGAACAAAAAAATGACTCTATGTGAATGCCTCTAGCGGTGTACCGGGATATGCGATGAATCAAGAGCGACATGTATGAAAGAATTATGAAAGTGGGTTTTCCACAAATATGATCTCAACTACATGATCATGCAAAGCAATATGACAATGATGGAGTGTGTCATAATAAACAGAACGGTGCAAAGTTGCATGGCAATATATCTCGGAATGGCTATGGAAATGTCATAATAGGTAGGTATGGTAGCTGTTTTGAGGAAGATATAAGGAGGCTTATGTGTGACATATCGTATCATATCATGGGGTTTGGATGCACCGGCGAAGTTTGCACCAACTCTCGAGGTGAGAAAGGGCAATGCACGGTACCGAAGACGCTAGCAAATTGCGGAAAGGTAAGAGTGCGTATGATCCATGGACTCACATTAGTCATAAAGAACTCATATACTTATTGTAAATGTTTATTAGCCCTCGAAGCAAAGTACTACTACGCATGCCCCTAGAGGGATAGGTTGGTAGGAAAATACCATCGCTCGTCCCCGACCGCCACTCATAAGGAAAGCACTCAAAGAACCCCCCATGATTCAAATTTGTCACACAATGTTTACCATACGTGCATGCTGCAGGACTTGCCAACTTTAACACAAGTATTTCTCAATTTCACAATTGCCCAACTAGCATGACTCTAACATTACCATCTTTATATCTCAAAACATCTATCAAGAATCATAGTGGTCAATGCACTCTATATGAAAGTTTTTATCATACCCATCTAGAATGCCTATCATATTAGGACTACTTTTATAGCCAATGCAAATTACCATGTTGTTCTAAAAGACTCTCAAAATAATATAAGTGAAGCATGAGAGATCAATAATTTCTACAAAATAAAACCACCACCGTGCTCTAAAAAATATAAGTGAAGCACTGAGCAAAATTATCTAGCTCAAAAGATATAAGTGAAGCACACAGAGTATTCTAATAAATTACCATTCATGTGTGTCTCTCCCAAAAGGTGTGTACAGCAAGGATGATTGTGGTAAAATAAAAATCAAAGACTCAAATCATACAAGACGCTTCAAGCAAAACACGTATCATGTGGTGAGTAAAAATATAGCCTCAAGTAAAGTTACCGATAGACGAAGACGAAAGAGGGGATGCCTTTCGGGGCATCCCCAAGATTAGGCTTTTGGTTGTCCTTGGATTTTACCTTGGGTGCCTTGGGAATCCCCAAGCTTAGGCTCTTGCCACTCCTTGTTCCAAAATCCATCAAATCTTTACCCAAAAACTTGAAAACTTCACAACACAAAACTCAATAGAAAATCGCATGAGCTCAGTTAGTATAAGAAAACAAATCACCACTTGAGGTACTGTAATGAACTCATTATATTATTTATATTGGTGTTAAACCTACTGTATTCAAACTTCTCTATGGTTCATACCCCCCGATACTAGCCATAGATTCATCAAAATAAGCAAACAACACACGAAAAATAGAATCTGTCAAAAACAGAACAGTCTGTAGTAATCTCTAGGTTTCGAATACTTCTGTAACTACAAAAATTCTACTAAATTAGGAAGACCTAAATAATTTGTATATTTATCTACTTCAGTTGGAATCGGTATTTTATCGCTCTCTAGTTAAAAATGAAAATTATTCTTGTGAGAGCATAATCTCTGTTTTTTTCAGCAAGATCAAATAACAAGCATCCAAGAAGATCCTAAAGGCTTTACTTGGCACAAACATTAATTTAAACATAAAAACACAATCATAACAGAGGATAGATGATTTATTTATTACTAAACAGAAACAAAAAGCAAGGAACAAAAATAAAACTGGGTTGCCTCCCAACAAGCGCTATCGTTTAACGCCCCTAGCTAGGCATAAAAATAAGAATAGCTCTAGGTATTGCCATCTTTGGTATGCAATCCATAAGTAGCTCTCATAATATATTCATAAGGTAATTTAATTTTCTTCCTAGGAAAGTGTTCCATGCCTTTCTTCAATGGAAATTAGAATCTAATATTTCCTTCTTTCATATCAATGATTGCACCAATCGTTCTAAGGAATGGTCTACCAAGTATAATAGGACAAGTAGGATTGCAATCTATATCAAGAACAATAAAATCTACGGGCACATAATTCCTATTTGCAACAATAAGAACATCATTAATTCTTCCCATAGGTTTCTTAATGGTGGAATCGGCAAGATACAAATTTAAAGAACAGTCATCAAATTCACGGAAACCTAGCACGTCACACAAAGTTTTTGGAATCGTGGAAACACTAGCACCTAAATCACATAAAGCATATCATTCATGATCTTTAATAGTAGGTTCCCACTCATCATAAAGTTTTCTAGGGATAAAAACTTCTAATTCAAGTTTTTCTTCATAAGATTGCATTATAGCATCAACGATATGTTTAGTGAAAGCTTTGTTTTGATCATAAGCATGAGGATAATTTAACACAGATTGCAACAAGGAAATACAATCTATCAAAGAGCAATTATCATAATTAAATTCCTTGAAATCCAAAATAGTGGGTTCATTGCTATGTAAAGTTTTGACCTCTTCAATCCCACTTTTACCAATTTTTGCATCAAGATCTAAAAACTCTGAATCATTGGGACGTCTTCTAATTAAAGTTGACTCATCTGCAGTCCCATCTTTATCAAGATTCATATTGGCAAACAAAGATTTAATAGGAGACACACCAATCACTTTTAGATCTTCATCATTATTATCATTAAAACTAGAAGAACACGCTTTCACAAAGCAATCTTTCTTAGCACGCATCCTAGCGGTTCTTTCTTTGCACTCATCAATGGAAATTCTCATGGCTTTGAGAGACTCATTGATATCATGCTTAGGTGGAATAGACCTAAGTTTCAAAGAATCAACATCAAGAGAAATTCTATCCACGTTCCTAGCCAACTCATCAATCTTAAGCAATTTTTCTTCAACAAAAGTATTGAAATTCTTTTGCGAATTCATAAATTCTTTAACACTAGTCTCAAAATCAGAGAGCATCTTATTAAAATTTCCATAAGAGTTGTGGTAGGAATTACCATAATTATTAGAGGAATTACTAGGGAACGGCCTAGAATTAAAGTTTCCTCTATACGCGTTGTTACCAAAATTGTTCTTTCCAACAAAATTCACATACATAGATTCATTACTATTCTCAATCAAAGTAGACAAAGGCATGTCATTAGGATCAGAAGAAACACTCTTATTAGCAAACAATTTCATAATCTCATCCATCTTTCCCCTCAAGACATTAATCTCTTCTTTCGCATGAACCTTTTTACTAGTAGATCTTTCGGTGTGCCATTGAGAACAATTAACCATAGTATTATCTAGGGGTTTAGTAGTTTCTCCTAAAGTGATTTCCATAGAAGTGCCTCCCGCGGACGAATCTAAAAGATTTCTAGAAGCAAAATTTAACCCAGCATAAAAAAATTGTATAATCATCCATAACTTCAAACCATGTGTAGGGCAATTATGTATCATTAATTTCATCCTCTCCCAAGCTTGTGCAACATGCTCATGATCAGGTTGCTTAAAATTCATAATATCGTTTCTAAGAGAGGTGATCTTAGCGGGAGGAAAATACTTAGAGACAAAAGCATCTTTGCACTTATTCCATGAATCAATAATATTTTTAGGCAAAGAAGAGAACCAAGTTTTAGCACGATCTCTAAGTGAAAACGGAAATAGCTTCAATTTAACAATATCATTATCCACATTTTTCTTATTTTGCATATCACATAAATCAACAAAGTTGTTTAGATGAGTAGCGGCATCTTCACTAGGAAGGCCAGCGAATTGATCTTTCATGACAAGATTCAGCAAAGCAGTATTAATTTCACAAGATTCAGCATCGATAAGAGGAGAAATCGGAGTGCTAATAAAAGCTTTGTTGTTGGTATTGGTAAATTCAAATAATTTAGTATTATCTTGAGCCATCGTTTAGGGAGTCCTGGATTAGGAGGTCCTCGGACAGCCGGACTATACGCTTTGGCCGGACTGTTGGACTATGAAGATACAAGATTGAAGGCTTTGTACCGTGTCCGGATGGGACTCTCCTTTGCGTGGAAGGAAAGCTTGGCGAACCGAATATGTAGATCTCCTTCTTTGTAACCGACTCTGTGTAACCCTAGCCCCCTCCGGTGTCTATATAAACCGGAGGGTTTAGTCCGTAGGACAACAATAATCAGAATCATAGGCTAGCTTCTAGGGTTTATCCTCTATGATCTCGTGGTAGACCAACTCTTGTAATACTCATATCATCAAGATCAATCAAGCAGGAAGTAGGGTATTACCTCCATCGAGAGGGCCCGAACCTGGGTAAACATTGTGTCCCCCGCCTCTTGTTACCATCAGCCTTAGACGCACAATTCGGGACCCCTATTCGAGGTCCGCCAGTTTTGACACCGACATTGGTGCTTTCATTGAGAGTTCCACTATGCCGTCACGTAAAGGCTTGATGGCTCCTTTGATCATCGGCAACAATGTGATCCGGGGTGAGGTTTTTCTGCCCGGACAGATCTTCATATTCGGCGGCTTCGTATTGCGGGCCAACTCACATGGCCATCTAGAGCAGATCGAGAGCTACGCCCCTGGCCATCAGGTCAGGTTTGGAAGCTTGAAATATACTAACGACATCCGTGGAGACTTGATCTTCGACAGATTCGAGCCCATGTAAGGTGCGCCACATAGTCACGACGAGCATGACTTGGCTCTGCCGTCGGACGGTGTTCGGAAGATCACACCTGCGGCTACTACGGCCCTCAATCCGGAGCAGATCATGCCATCCGAGGACGGGTGGATGGACCCCGCCACAGAGGCCGCGCACTCAGCGGCAATAGAGCTGAATACTGACTTCACCTCCTATGAGACCTGTGTTATCGGACCCTCGGATTCGTCCCCGGCCACAGGCTCCAAACCGCCTGTGTCCATGCCTATCCAATCTTATTGGGCACTGATCATGGAGTTTACCTCCGCGGATATTTTTCAGCACTTGCCCTTAGGCGATGTGCTAGACACGTTGAGGTCTCTCTCCTTGTTAGGAGACCCCCGGCCGAACTATGTCCGGCTCGAGTGGGAAGCGGACGACGAAGAAATTTGTTCCCCACCCACCACCCACTTAATAGCCACTGTCGACGACTTAACCAACATGCTTGATTTTGACTCCGAAGACATCGACGGTATGGACGACGATGTAGGAGAGGAACAGGAACCACCTCCCACAAACAACCACTTCATCACACGATATATACATGGTGGATACACCCAAAGAAAACAACGACAAGGAACGGGAGGATGCGGAGAAGGGTAGTCGCCTCGAGAAGCAACCAAAGCGACGATGTAGGCGCCGCCCCAAATCCCGCCTCAGCAAAAACAGTGATAACAGCGCAAGAAAGAATAATACCCCGGTCAACTCCAAAGAAAACGACGACCACATGGACCCAGCGATGGAGCAGGATGAGCCAGCGGACGGCGAACATAGTACAGAGCCGCTGTCCGATCACAACGATGCCGAGGGTAAAGCTCAATAACCTGTCTCCGGAGAGGAGAATAGTCCGGACGATGATGCACACATCATCCCGGAAAGGCACTTGGAACAAGAGAACCTCCATAGAAGGCTTATTGCCACCGCGAGGAGCCTGAAGAAGCAGAAGCAAAGGCTTAAGGCCGCGCAGAATACGCTCAACAACAAATGGAATAAAGTGCTTGACACTGAAGAAAAGTACGGCGGTAGTCGCCACACAAAGAGTTATCCAAAGCGCAAGCTGCTGCCTGAATTCGACGACGAGGCTTTAGAGCCCACTCAGCCGAAAAATAAAATGGCCGATCAGCCAGATCGACCACCCCGTGGCCGTGACAGGGCAGCTAACGACGTCGCACACAAGTCAGCACGGGATTTACATGAAGACCTGCACAAAAAAGCCAGTATGGCCAGGTCCATCTATGGATCTAGGAAGCGCGCTCTGGCACAGAATCATGGCCGCCCAAACGACTATACTGACCGAATAACAGCTTGGTATCAAAACCAAATGCTACAACTGTCCGAAGAATGCCATGACACATCCAAATACAGGGGTGCCACACACCCCCTATGCTTCACCGATGAGGTGCTGGATCATGAATTTCTAGAGGGATTCAAACCTGTGAACATAGAGGCATACGACGGAACAACGGACCCTGGGGTCTGGATTGAGCACTTTATCCTTCACATCCACATGGCTCGCAGAGATGATCTCCACGCCATCAAATTCCTGCCCCTCAAGTTGAAAGGACTAGCTCGGCACTGGCTGAAAGCCTCCCCGAAAACTCAATTGGAAGCTGGGAGGAGCTTGAGGATACTTTTAGGGCCAATTTTCAAGGGACCTATGTCCGACCTCCGGACGCAGACGATTTAAGTCACATAATTCAACAGCCCGGAGAGTCACCCCGAAAGCTTTGGAACAGATTTCTCAAGAAGAAGAATCAAATTGTCGACTGCCCCGATGCTGAAGCCTTAGCGGCTTTCAAGCACAGTGCCCGGGACGAATGGCTCGCCAGACACCTCAGCCAGGAAAAATCGAGCACAATGACAAACCTAACAAGCCTTATGACCCTCTTTTGCACGGGCGATGATAATTGGCTGGCCCGTAGCGGCACCAGCAACCCAGGCATATTCGAAGTCAGGGATGGCAACGGGAAACCGCGACGCAACAAAAGCAAGCGTTGAAACAACGAAGACAGCCCAGACAACACGGTGGTAAACACCGGATTCAGGGGCTCTTGACCTGGTCAATGGAAAAAGCCATTTAAAGGTAGCAGAGATGGACCGTCCAGCCTAAACAAGATTCTAGATAGATTATGTCAGATTCATGGCACCTCCGACAAACCTGCAAATCACACCAACAGAGAATGCTGGGTCTTCAAGCAGGCCGGCAAGCTAAACGCCGAACACAAGGGGAGGGAGACACCAAGCGTAGACGTGGATGAACCTCGCCTGCCGAACACTGGGGGGAAGAAAAAATTCCCACCAGAGGCCAAAATAGTGAACATGATTTACGCAACTCACATACCGAAGAGGAGGCGCCAGCGCGCACCCCGAGATGAATACGCCGTGGAGCCCGTCACCCGCAAGTCCAACCCTTGGTCAGCCTGCCCAATCACTTTTGATCGATGTGATCACCCAACTAGTATCAGGCACGGAGGATCGGCTACCTTGGTACTAGACCCAATAATTGACGGATACAATCTCCCCCGAGTCCTTATGGACGGCTGCAGTAGTCTTAATTTGATATATCAAGACACCATCCGCAAAATGGGGATAGACCCGACAAGAATCAGCCAAAGCAATACTACCTTTAAAGGAGTAATACCAGGCCCAGAGGCCCATTGCACGGGCTCTCTAGTACTAGAGGTTGTATTCGGTTCTCCTGACAACTTCCGAAGTGAAGAATTAACCTTCGACATTGCTCATTCCGAAGCGGCATTCATGCACTACTCGGAAGAACAGCCTTCGCTTGTTTTAATGCAGTACCGCATTATGCTTACCTTAAGCTTAAGATGCCCGGTCCACATGGCATCATCATAGTTAGCGGAAACACAGAGCGTTCCTCACGTACGGAGGAATATGTGGCGACTCTAGCAGCCAATCACTGACCGACCTCTCCAACCAGAATAAATGATCGGTCCTCAAGACCGCGGACATGGTTAGACGAGTCCGGCGCACCCCTAGCTGTAACAGCTCAGATAAACCTAAGATTGGGTCGATGGATATACCCCCATAGGTGGTGCTAGGGGCTTCCCGCATGTAAAAAGGGCCACAGTTCGGCTTGACCCTATTTAGATTACATTTTAATGGTTCACTAAGAATAACCAATTTTTCGCAAGAAGACTTTCACTTGGGTTTTTCTCTTTTACAGATGACCATCGTGCTACACCCTTCCAGGATATGGCACAACGGAGACACAGGCGCAGACGTGCAGCAGGGCCCTACTCAAAGGCTTCTTCTTAGATTAAGCCCCCTGTGTAAACCTTTTTTACTGTCTCTTGTTGCTTCACTCCCTCCGGATACTCAACACAACCGAAAGGGATGCTGGCGTTATTGACATTTCGTCACGTCAGACTAATGCAAGTACCTGGAAATTTGATACGTCTCCGTCGTATCTATAATTTTTTATTGTTCCATGCCAATATTCTACAACTTTTTTATAATATTTTTGGGACTAACATATTGATCCAGTGCCCAGTATCAGTTCCTGTTTGTTGCATGTTTTATGTTTCGCAGAATATCCATATCAAACGGAATCCAGACGGGATAAAAACGAACAGAGCATATTCTTGGAATATTTGGAAAATTCCGGAAGAAAAATCCACGCGAGACGGTGCCCGAGGTGGCCACGAGGCAGGGGGCGTGCCTGCCCCCCTGGGCGCGCCCCTGTCCCTCGTGGGCCACCCGTAAGGCGGTTGATGCCCTTCTTCGGTCGCAAGAAAGCTAATTTCTGGTAAAAAATCACAGTGAAGGTTTCAGGCCAATCGGAGTTACGAATCTCCATATATATATACGAAACGGTGAAAGGGTAGCAGAACAGAATGCAGAAACAGAGAGAGACAGAGAGACAGATCCAATCTCGGAGGGGCTCTCGCCCCTCCCATGCCATGGAGGCCAAGGACCAGAGGGGAAACCCTTCTCCCATCTAGGGAGGAGGTCAAGGAAGAAGAAGACGAAGGGGCTCCCTCTCCCCTTCTCTTCCGGTGGCGCCGGAACGCTGCCGTGGCCATCATCATCATCACCGTGATCTACACCAACATCTCCATCACCTTCCCCCCTCTATCTTCAGTGGTCCACTCTCCCACAACCTGCTGTACCCTCTACTTGAACATGGTGCTTTTTGCTTCATATTATTATCCAATGACGTGTTGCCATCCTATGATGTCTAAGTAGATTTTCGTTGTCCTACCGGTGGTTGATGAATTGCTATGATTGATTTAATTTGCTTGTGGTTATGTTGTTGTCCTTTGGTGCCCATCATATGATCGGGCGGGTGGAACACACCATAGGGTTTGTTGTGTGTTGATAGGACTATGTATTGGAGGGCAAGAGTGACAAAAGCTTCAACCTAGCATAGAAATTGATGCATACGGGATTGGAGGGGGACCAATATATCTTAATGCTATGGTTGAGTTTTACCTTAATGAACGTTAGTAGTTGTGGACACTTGCTAATAGTTCCAAACATAAGTGCATAGAATTCCAAGTCAGGGATGACATGCTAGTAGTGGCCTCTCCCCCATAATACTTGCTATCGGTCTAGTAAAGTAGTCAATTGCTGAGGGACAATTTCGCAACTCCTACCACCGCTTTTCCACACTCACTATATTTACTTTATTGTTTCTTTATCTAAACAGCCCCTACTTTTTATTTACGTGATCTTTATTATCTTGCAAACCTATCCAACAACACCTATAAAGTACTTCTAGTTTCATACTTGTTCTAGGTAAAGCGAACATCAAGCGTGCGTAGAGTTGTATCGGTGGTCGATAGAACTTGAGGGAATATTTGTTCTTCCTTTAGCTCCTCGTTGGGTTCGACACTCTTACTTATCAAAAACTGTTGCGATCCCCTATACTTGTGGGTTATCAAGACCTTTTTCTAGCGCTGTTGCAGGGGAGCAATAGCGTGGGGTGAATATTCTCGTGTGTGCTTGTTTGCTTTATCACTAAGTAATTTTTATTTGTTGTTCTTAGTTGTTTTGTATCTTTAGTTATGGGTAGGAAACGCAAAATACCAAAAAAATTAGTTGTACCTACTAAACCAATGGTTGAAGAACCACTCAAAATCTATCACACTGCTAAAGCTTATTACTTGGATCATCTTCGATCCCTATGTGCTCGTGCTGAAACCCCAACTAGCTTAGTTGAAGGCAAATCTTTAGATGAGCATGTTTGTTATGTGTGACACCGAATATCTGAGGAAGGGAAAATTTTACTGGGTCAAATTAATCGTTTATGCTTGGAATTTATGTGAAATATATGATATTACTTGTTGTTCTGAAAACCCTAAGAAACACCTTCCCTATCAATGTGAGTTTAGTGATAATATAATCGTATCTTCGTATGCTAAGGGTGTTTATAGTTACTATGATGTTCACCAAATTGAAGAATTTGTTGCTTTTAAGGGTGCTTATGAAATTGCTTCTTTGATTGGAACATATGATGCTACTCTTTACAAATATGAAATTTTTTCCATACTTAAATATTGCTATGATAATTATGCTTCTAATGCCTATGTTGAACCATATATTGAGGACTACCCCATTGTCCAAGAAGAGACTAATATTTTGCAGGAGCCTATGGAAGAAGAAATTGATGAAACAGTGAGCTCATTGGATGAAAAAGATGAGGAGGAAAGCGAAGAACAAAAGGAGGAAGAGCGGATTAGCTACCCGTTCCCACCTTCGAATGAGAGTAACTCTTCAACTCATACATTGTTTAATTTCCCTTCGTGTTTACCGAAGGATGATTTCTATGATGATTGTTATGATCCCATTGATTCTCTTGAAATATCCCTTTTTGATGATGCTTTCTATGCTTGTGGCCAAGATGCCAATATGAATTATGCTTATGGAGATGAACTTGCTATAGTTCCTTATGTTAAACATGAAATTTTTGCTATTGCACCCACGCATGATAGTCCTATTATCTTTTTGAATTCTCCAAACTACACTATATCGGAGAAGTTTGCACTTATTAAGGATTATATTGATGGGTTGCGTCTTACTATTACACATGGTGATTTTGATTAATATAATATGCATGTGCTTGCTGCTCCTACTTGCAATTATTATGAGAGAGGAACTATATCTCCACCTCTCTATGTTTCCCATACGATAAAATTGCAAGAAACTGTTTATACTATGCTTTGGCCTTTACTATGTGTGCATGAATTGTTCTTTTATGACATGTCGATGCATAGGAAGAGAGTTAGACTTCGTTGTTGCATGATATATGTTGCTTTGTGCTCACTACTAAATTACAAATCATTGTTAATTAAAATTGGCTTTGATATACCTTGGGATCCGGGTGGCTTCATTACTTGAGCACTATATGCCTAGCTTAATGGCTTTAAAGAAAGCGTTGCCAGGGACACAACCCGGAAGTTTTAGAGAGTCATTTATTTCTATTGAGTGCTTTCGTATAGTTTAAAAACAATAAAAATAAAGAGGGGAACCCAAAACTTTTTCAAAAAGGAAAGTGGAAGTGAGAAAGAAAAACATTGTTGAAGTGGGAGAGCTCCTTGAACTTTGTTCATGCTCAAAGAAACTTTGTGAATCTTGATTACAGAAACTTTTCAACAAAAATAATTATCCCCTTGTACAATTCCATTGTATTATAAAAATAATGTGCCAAGGTTTGCCTTTAGGATGTTTACATTTGCTTGATGGCCTGTACGGTGCAGGACAGAAACTTTGGCTGTAGTGCGCGATTTTATATTTTTAGCTGGAATGTCAAATGGTTATGATTCTTTCTGCATTGTCCTTATACACAAATTTTTTATTTTTCCTAATTTTGGTAGAATTTTCAAGTATCAGAAGTATGGTGAATGTTCAGATTATTATAGACTGTTCTGTTTTAGACAGATTCTGTTTTTGATGCATAGTTTGCTTGTTTAGATGAAACTATCAATTTATATCAGTGGATTAAGCCATGAAAAAGTTATATTACAGTAGATACAATGCAAAAACAAAATATGAATTGGTTTGCAATAGTACTTATAGTAGTGATTTGCTTTATTATACTAACGGATCTTACCGAGTTTTCTGTTTTGTGTGGATGAAGTGTTCGATGATCGAGAAGGTCTTGATGTGAGAAGAAGGAAGAGAGGCAAGAGCTCAAGCTTGGGGATGCCCGAGGCACCCCGGAAGGCATCCCCTCTTTCTTCAACAAGTAACGGTATGTTTTCGGATTCATTTCGTTCATGCGATGTGTGCAATCTTGGAGCGTCTTTTGCATTTAGTTTTCATTTTTCTTTTATGCACCATGATGGTATGAGGTAGTCCTTGGTTGATTTATAGAATGCTCTTTGCACTTCACTTATATCTTTTGAGTATGGCTTTATAGAATGCTTCATGTGCTTCACTTATATCATATGAAGTTTGGATTGCCTGTTTCTCTTCACTTAGACAACCGCCATTTATAGAATGCTCTTTTGCTTCACTTATATTTCTTAGAGCGTGGACACATCTTTTGCAAAAAGAATTAAACTCTCTTGCTTCACTTATATCTATTTAAGAGAGATGGCAGGAACCGGTCATTCACATGGTTAGTCATAAAATCCTACATAAAACTTGTAGATCACTGAATATGATATGTTTGACTCCTTGCAATAGTTTTGCGATATAAAGATGGTGATATTAGATTCATGCTAGTGGGTAGTTGTGGATTAGTATAAATACTTGTGTTGAGGTTTGTAATTCCCGTAGCATGCACGTATGGTGAACCGTTATGTAACAAAGTCGGAGCATGATTTATTTATTGATTGTCTTCCTTATGAGTGGCAGTCGGGGACGAGCGATGGTCTTTTCCTACCAATCTATCCCCCTAGGAGCATGCACGTAGTACTTTGTTTTGATAGCTAATAGACTTTTGCAATAAGTATGTGAGTTCTTTATAACTAATGTTGAGTCCATGGATTATACACACTCTCACCCTTCCACCATTGCTAGCCTCTCTAGTATCGTGCAACTTTCGCCGGTACCATAAACCCACCATATACCTTCCTCAAAACGGCCACCATACCTACCTATTACGGCATTTCCATAGCCATTCCAAGATATATTGCCATGCAACTTCCATCATCATCATATACATGACTTGAGCATCCATTGTCATATTGCTTTGCATGATCGTAAGATAGCTAGCATGATGTTTTCATGGCTTGTCCATTTTTTGATGTCATTGCTATGCTAGATCATTGCACATCCCGGTACACCGCCGAAGGCATTCATATAGAGTCATATCTTTGTTCTAGTATCGAGTTGTAATATCAAGTTGTAAGTAAATAAAAGTGTGATGATCATCATTATTAGAGCATTGCCCCAGTGAGGAAAGGATGATGGAGACCATGATTCCCCCACAAGTCGGGATGAGACTCCGGACGAAAAAAAAGAGAAAGGCCAAAAAAAGAGAAGGCCCAAAAAATATAAAAAATAAATAAAATGAGAGAAAAAGAGAGAAGGGGCAATGTTACTATCCTTTTACCATACTTGTGCTTCAGAGTATCACCATGTTCTGCATATAGAGAGACTCTTGAGCTATCACTTTCATATACTAGTGGGAATTTTCATTATAGAACTTGGCTTGTATATTCCGATGATGGGCTTCCTCAAACGCCCGAGGTCTTCATGAGCAAGCAAGTTGGATGCACACCCACTTAGTTTTCAGTCTGAGCTTTCATACACTTATAGCTCTTAGTGCATCCGTTGCATGGCAATCCCTACTCACTCACATTGATATCTATTTATGGGCATCTCCATAGCCCGTTGATACGCTTAGTTGATGTGAGACTATCTTCTCCTCTTTTTTTGTCTTCTCCACAACCACCATTCTATTCCACCTATAGTGCTATGTCCATGGCTCATGCTCATGTATTGCATGAAAGTTGAAAAGGTTTGAGAACGTCAAAAGTATGAAACAATTGCTTGGCTTGTCATCGGGGTTGTGCATGATGTGAATATTTTTGTGTGGTGAAGATGGAGCATAGCCAGACTATATGATTTTGTAGGGATAACTTTCTTTGGCCATGTTATTTTGAAAAGACATGATTGCTTTATTAGTAGGCTTGAAGTATTATTGTTTTTATGTCCAATGATAGACTATTGCTTTGAATAACTCATATATTAATATTCATGCCATGATTAGATATGTGATCAAGATTATGCTAGGTAGCATTCCACATCAAAAATTATCTTTTTATCATTTACCTACTCGAGGACGAGCAGGAATTAAGCTTGGGGATGCTGATACGTCTGCGTCGTATCTATAATTTTTGATTGTTCCATGCCAATATTCTACAACTTTCATATACTTTTGGCAACTTTTTATACTATTTTTGGGACTAACATATCGATCCCGTGCCCAGTGACAGTTCCTGTTTGTTGCATGTTTTATGTTTCGCAGAATATCCATATCAAGCGGAATACAAACGGGATAAAAACAGACGGAGCATATTCTTGGAATATTTGGAAAATTCTGGAAAAAAATCCATGCGAGATGGTGCCCGAGGTGGCCACGAGATAGGGGGCGCGCCTGCCCCCCTGGGCGTGCCCCTGACCCTCGTGGGCCACTCGTAAAGCGGTTGATGCCCTTCTTCAGCCGCAAGAAAGCTAATTTTTGGTAAAAAATCACGGCGAAGGTTTCAGGCCAATCGGAGTGACGGATCTCCATATATATGCGAAACGGTGAAAGGGCAGCAGAACAGAACGCGAAAATAGAGAGAGACAAAGAGACAGATCCAATCTCGGAGGGGCTCTCGCCCCTCCCATGCCATGGAGGACAAGGACCAGAGGGGAAACCCTTCTCCCATCTAGGGAGGAGGTCAAGGAAGAAGAAGACGAAGGGGCCCTGAGCGAGTCCTGGATTAGGGGGTCTCCGGACAGCCGGACTATATCCTTTGGCCGGACTGTTGGACTATGAAGATACAAGATTGAAGACTTCGTCCCGTGTCCGGATGGGACTCTACTTAGCATGGAAGGCAAGCTAGGAAATATGGATATGGATATCTCCTCCTTTGTAACCGACCTTGTGTAACCCTAGCCCCCTCCGGTGTCTATATAAACTGGAGGGTTTTAGTCCGTAGGACAACATACAATCATACCATAGGATAGCTTCTAGGGTTTAGCCTCTCTGATCTCGTGGTAGATCAACTCTTGTAATACTCATATCATCAAGAACAATCAAGCAGGACGTAGGGTTTTACCTCCATCAAGAGGGCCCGAACCTGGGTAAACATCGTGTCCCCTGCCTCCTGTTACCATCCGCCTTAGACGCATAGTTCGGGACCCCCTACCCGAGATCCGCCGGTTTTGACACCGACAATGGTGCTTTCATTGAGAGTTCCACTGTGTCATCACCATAAGGCTTGATGGCTCCTTCGATCATCGCTAGCAATGCGGGCCAGGGTGAGGCTTTCCTCCCTGGACAGATCTTCATATTCGGCGTCTTTGCACTGCGGGCCAATTCGCTTGGCCATCTAGAGCAGATTGAGAGCTACGCCCCTGGCCATCAGGTCAGATTTGGAAACTTGAACTACACGGCCAACATCCGCGGAGACTTGGTCTTCGACGGATTCGCGCCCATGTCGGACGTTTCGTATAGTCGTGACGAGCATGATGTAACTCTGCCGTCGGACAATGTTCGGGAGATCGCATCCGCAACTACTCCGTCCATCAATCCGAAGCAACTCGTGCCATCCGAGAGCAGAGGGATGGACCCCGCCATTGAGGCCGCACTCTCAGTGGCGATAGAGCCGGATACTAACTTCATCCCTTACGAGAGCCGTGTCGCCGAACCACTGGATACGTCTCCGGCCACAGACTCCGAGCCGCTCATATCCATGCCCGTCGAGTCCGACTGGGCGCCGATCATGGAGTTCTCCTCCACGGATATCTTTCAACACTCACCTTTTGGAGATGTGCTAAATTCATTAAGGTCTCTCTCCCTGTTAGGAGAACCTTAGCCGAACTATGTCCGGCTAGAATGGGATGCGGATGACGAAGAAATTCGCTGCCGACCCACCACCCACTTAGTAGCCACTGTCGACGACTTAACCGACATGCTCGACTTCGGCTCCGAAGACTTCGACGGTATGGACGACGAAGCCAGAGACGAACAGGATCCACCGCCCTCGGGGCACCGGACCGCCACCTCATCATATGATATATACATGGTGGACACCCCCAAAGAAGCCAATGGCGATGAGACAGCGGAGGATGACCCCTCCAAGAAGCAACCCAAGAGCCAACATCAGCGGCGCCGCTCTAAGTTGTAACGCCCTCGATGCGGCTATATCTCCCACGTGTCGAAGCACGACTTAGAGGCATAACCGCATTGAAAGCAATGTCGCAAGTGAGGTAGTCTTCGCAAACAACCCATGTAATACAATAAGGGAAAAGAGATACATAGTTGGCTTACAACCGCCACTTCACACAATTACATGAATAAGCATTACAACATCCAAATACAATCAGGGCCCGACTATGGAGCCAAAATAAAACAAGACTACCCCAAATGCTACACAGATCCCCGATCGTCCCGACTGGGCTCCACTACTGATCAACTAGAACTAAACAACACAAAGGACAAGATCTTCATCGAGCTCCTCCTGAGCTTGGTTGCGTCATCTGCACTGTCTCATCGGCACCTGCAAGCTAGTTTTGGAAGTATCTGTGAGCCACGGGGACTCAGCAATCTCGCACCCTCGCGATCAAGACTATTTAAGCTTATAGGTAGGGTAAAAGGTATGATGTGGAGCTGCAGCAAGCGACTAGCATATATGGTGGCTAACATACGCAAATGAGAGCGAGAAAGAGAAGGCAAAAGCATGGTCGAACAACTATGATCAAGAAGTGATCCTAGAACAACCTATGTCAAGCATTACTCCAACACTGTGTTCACTTCCCGGACTCCGCCGGAAAGAGACCATCACGGTTACACACGCGGTTGATGTGTTTTAATTAAGGTCAACTTCAGGTTTTCTACAACGGGACATTAACAAATTCCCATCTGCCCATAACCGCGGGCACGACTTTCGAAAGTTCAAATCCCTGCAGGGTTGTCCCAACTTAGCCCATGACAAGCTCTCACGGTCAACGAAGGAATAGACCTCCTCCCGAGACGTTCCGATCAGACTCGGTATCCCGGTTCTACAAGACACTTCGACAAGTTAAAACAAATCCAGCAACACCGCCCGAATGTGCCGACAAATCCCGATAGGAGCTGCACATATCTCGTTCTCAGGGCACACTCAGATGAGCTCTCCATACAACTAAAACCAAACCTCGAGTTTCCCCGAGGGGGCGCTGCACAGGACTCTAGTTTGGACCAACACTTAGAGGAGCATTGGCCCGGGGGGGGGGGTTAAAATAAAGATGACCCTTGAGTCTACAGAACCCAAGGGAAGGTGGTAGGTTGTTAGTGCAAATGGTAAAACCAAGGTTGGGCATTGCTGGAGGAGTTTTATTCAAGGCGAACTGTCAAGGGGTTCCCATTATTACCCAACCGCGTAAGGAACACAAAATCCGGGAACATAACACCGATATGACGGAAACTAGGGTGGCAAGAGTGGAACAAAACACCAGGCATAAGACCGAGCCTTCCACCCTTTACCACGTATATAGATGCATTAATTAAATAAGAGATATTGTGATATCCTAACAAGTAAACATGTTCCAACAAGGAACAACATCTCCTTGTTCCAACAAGGAACAAACTTCAGTCTTCACCTGCAACTAACAACGCTATAAGAGGGGCTGAGCAAAGCGGTACATAGCCAAACAACGGTTTGTTAGGACAAGGTGGGTTAAAGGCTTGGTCAACAATATGGGAGGCATGATAAGCAAGTGGTAGGTATCGCAACATAGGCATAGTAAAAGAGCGAGCAACTAGCAAGCAAAGATAGAAGTGATTTCAAGGGTATGGTCATCATGCCTGAAATCCCGCAAGGAAGAAGAACGAGTGCATGAAGAAGACAAACGGACGTAGATGAACGGGTCCTCACAAACGCGACGTTATCGGACCCAACCCGAAGTAGCAAACACCGGAAAGAAGCACACAACATAGTAAACAAACAACACATGAACATGATATGATATGCGGGATGCGGTATGAGATGCATATGCATGATTTTCAAAGGAATGAATGAACCTGGCCTCAACATGGAAATCCAAGCATGCCATTGGAAAGTTGATATGAAATCGCTTGAAAACGATATAAAGAACGCCGGAATCGGAGTTACAGTTTGGAAATGGCAAGCAATTCAAATATGGCACCGGTCTGCGATATACAGCAAGTAGCCATCTAAATGCAACAAGATGAACATGCTAAAGCACTCAAACATGACAAGAAAATACATGGCAGGGATCCATTCATGATGCCTAACAAAAGAGGAACACTGAGATACGGCCAATTCATCTATTAACAGGGTCAAACAAGCATGGCAAAAATGCATTTGGTAAACAGATTTCAGACATAGTGAAATTAACACTTGTCTGGAATTTCAGATCAGGTAGCACACTTTGGAGCATGAAAACTATATGCTACAGGACCTGAACATGGTAAAGCAAGGCATGGCATGGAGCTACTCAAAGATCTTAACAAAAGTCCCTTAGTGACATTGAGCCAAAAGGGATCAGAAAATACAATTGCAAGTATGTGAACATGGCAAAAACATAATCAGATCACAAACTTAGTGAAAAACTGGACCATGCAAAACAGATATCAAGTAGGCTTGTTTACGAGCTCGATGCACTCACTACAGAGCATGTCATGACAATCTAAGCATACACCCATCAAGAATACACATTATATAAGCTAGACATGGCAAGAACAACAACGTAGCATGCACGGATCAACTACAACATCCTCGGCAAAATCGCTAACAAGTAGACAATCTGCCCAGATTCACGAAATAGCAAACGTAAAGCTCAATTGACTCACGCTAGGTTGCTTCATACTTGCAAACAAAGACATGGATGGATAGAGCACTACAAGATTAACAAAACATCCTTACTGATCATCCTCAAAAGAGGCACGGATCACTAGGAAACAACATGAACATACGGCATATTGAAATAAACAGATCAAGGACTTAGTGGAAATGCTAAGTCCCTGAAATCAGCCTTAACGAATGCACCACTTTGCAAGCTTGTGCTAGTCACCACACACATCACAAAAATACATGGGTTGCACCTCTGGAAAGATGGCAAAACATATAACAAAACATATGTAGAGCTCATGAGCATATCATGCACACAATAATCATGGCAAAAATGACAAATAGCTATTTGGAGCAGCAGATCTGACAACTAACTCAAATAGCACTCTTCCAACAGTATTTCGGGCATCAAGATGAACTCAAAAGAAAATGATGCAATGAGATGAAATGATGTACTCTCTGAGACGAACATTTTGATATGCTCCATGCATGAATCGGAGCTACGGATGCAAAGTTACGATGCGATGAACATGGGCATTTGAAACTGGAAATTTTGGGGACTTTGTAGAAATTATACCCTTCGCGAAAAGTCAACGGGACGAGAATATCCGGGACGAGGAGATCCGGATCGAGGGGCCGCATTTGGTTCCCGGGATTGGTGGATCTCATCCGCCTTCCCCGGATCAGGCGAGGGAGGAGGACTCCGGCGAGGTAGCCGTCTGCGGTGATGGCCGGCGACGAGGGCGCGGGCGGCGGGCCTCCGGCGAAGGTTGACGGCGGTGGCACGCTCCGGGAGGCGGCGCGAGGCGACGGGCGTAGAGGAGGC
>NC_041384.1:381157816-381174206 GCF_002162155.2 Triticum dicoccoides
GCGGCGCGGCGCGGCGCTGGTTCGGGCCCCGCGGGCCGGAACTGGGCCGCGCGGGCCCGCGGCGGCGGAGGAGAGAGGAGGTCTGGCGGGAGGCGACGTGGCGCGTTCGGTTGGCTGCGGAGGCGGGAGAGGGTGACGTGGCAGCCTCCGATTGGCCGGAGCGAGGTGGCCGGCGGCGGTGGACATGTCCGGCCTGGCGGACTTCGTCCGGCGGCGCGAGGAGGAAGATGGCTAGGGTTCATCCGCGAATTTCGGGAGGGGAGCACATATTTATAGGAGAGGGAGCTAGGAGAGTCCAAATGAGGTGCGGTTTTCGGCCACGCGATCGTGATCGAACAACCGAGATGATGGAGGAGGTTTAGGTGGGTTTTGGGCCACTTTGGAAGGGTGTTGGGCTGCAACACACACGAGGCCTTTTCGGTCCCTCGGTTAATCGTTGGAGCATCAAACGAAGTCCAAATGATACGGAACTTGACAGGCGGTCTACGGGTAGTAAACCAAGGCCGCTTGGCAAGTCTCGGTCCAATCCGGAAATGTTTAATCCCCACACACGAAAGAAAGGTAGAAATGACCACCGGAGGAGAACAGAGCGCCGGAATGCAACACGGACAACAGGAAGAATGCTCGGATGCATGAGACGAACATGTATGCAAATGAAATGCACATGATGACATGATATGCAATGCATGACACGCAAGCAATGACAAGGCAACAACAGCGAATAACTGGACGACACCTGGCAGATCGGTCTCCGGGCGTTACAACACTCCACCACTACGAGAGGATCTCATCCCGAGATCTAGAATGGCACCGGAGGAACAACGGAAGAGAAAAGAGGAGAGGTAAAACTAAGTTGCTTCATTGACAAACGAGTGAAACCACGAACCTTGAAGAGGTTAAGCCACTCCGGGACAATAATACAATGGAGATGAACGAAGTTGAAAGCACTCCGTTAAGAAAGAGGAACAAGTAAGAACAAATTCGGGCAGCACTCCGGTTGAAAAGAGATGCAAGGCTTGATAAGGCGAAAAGAACTTGAGCAAAAAGGACAAAACACTCCAGTTACATGGATAAGCACGGAAATAACATGGTCTTGACAATCCGAGAAGATGGGTTGAGGAGAGCAACATCAAAACCTCCGGAACAAAAGTGAGAATGGAATGTGATGAACGAAGGGAACAAGATCTCGAGGGAGCACGCTTACAACAAATGCTAGAACGGAGTTGCTGGAAAACCAACAATGAAAATAATAAGCTTGATATGGTCTTATGGAATACAACCCAAATTATGAGGTGTCAACCTGCCACTCACGGGAAGCAGAATTGGATTGATATCAACAAGGAGACGAGAAACTATTTCACCGGGAGGAAAGATGAAGAACTTGGGTCATTTATGAACACCATAAATAGCAACAATCCTTAGGGAAGCCTTTAAGTGAACTATAACCCAAGATAACTCCAATGACAAGATTGATGGGTTTAAAATATCTCATTCTTAACAACATGTGAATCATGGAACATGAATTCAAATTATCAAGAATGACATAATACCACCTCTAATGATACGGAAGAAAGAATTGCACTCCGGATAGCAAGATGAAGAAAACTTGAGCTCCTAAGAAAAGAATGTTGATGAACACTTCGAGAAGGAATTTAAATCCTTGATGAACCACCATGTAGAATCTCCATAAAGAACTCCGGTACAAAAGAATAACGAAAAGAAAGAGAAGTTGAAAACACAAGGTGAAACCTTGTAATGATTAGATGAAGCTTTGCGACGGGATAGAGTGTAAACTTGGAACTCCAGAAAGAAAGATGGACAACTTGAATCGAGAATTTGATGAACCTCCGGAATAAGAAATTAAATCACTTGGATGAAACAAGAATAAGCATTACATTATGCTTATCCTTCACCAATTTAATTGATGACGAGCAACGGATTTGGCATACTACTTATTATCGAAGAAAGGATTAGGATAGATATAGCGTCAACTTGAGAACGCCTTCAATGAAACACCAGAAGGATTGAAACAACGAATAAATTGATATGGTAACGAATGACGAGAACTCTTGAACGAACCACCGTAAGAATTGAAAAATGAAAGTGGCAAGGACACAGATCACCGGAAAGAATTGCAAAACGAAAGACGATACTTGAGGGGATTTGATACATGAGGACGAATAGATCTCGAACTTATTAGCGAATATTTGAATGAAGCATCGGTAAGATTTGGAGAATGATAACTGAAAGCTGAGAATGAAATAAACATGAATTGATGGACTTCGGATAATCAAACTGAGAAGACTCTTGAATTGCTCCGGATAGGTGAAAAGAATTCTCATGATCAAAACAATTATGAGAGGATGGCAACAAGCTAGAATCACGAATCTTGAAGAGAATGGAGCAAGATTGAGAGAAAAATCTTCTTCGGTCTCCATATGCAGAGAATGACGATGAGGAACACCACCATGAATTGTTGAGGCACTCCGGAATGAAAATTATAAAGGCTGAACCAACAATGAAAAGAATTTGAAAGATCTTGGAGAAAGACATTTGACTGATGATAAATCATTCTTACGTCAAACTTCAAAAAGAAATTTGAGGATAGCTCCGGAAAAATAAGAAGAGTCAGGTAAGATCCTGGAAAAGACCTGTGGGTTAGGGCCCACTCAAAAGAAACACCGTTGAAATGATTTAAAAGAGAGGTTGCACCGGTTGGATTGAATGGCTTGAATGGGATAACAACCTTGAAATAGGTTGAACTGATCTTGAATGAAAAGACGAGCCTTCTGAGATATCTTGAGCACTCCGGGACAATAGGATAGCGAGAGGTGAAAGATTAAGAATTGCACCGGCATGAGAGAACATTGAAACGAGGAAAGGATATGATCAACAAGCTTGACTTGAAACCACTGGAGAAGAAAAGAATGAAGAATGACAAACTTGATGCTCCATTATAATCTTCATGAGAATCACCGGGTAAGAACATTGACGGAAAAGAATGGAGAGACTTCACATCAATAAAATGATACTTGATTGAGATATATGAGTCCTCGGAGAAAAACAAGGGAGGGAGGGCAGGAAAACAAAGGCAACTTTGAGATGGATGAAACAAACAACATTGAGAAAACTAGAGATTGGATCTTGCAAACGTTGAAACAATCGGATCCACTCGGAGAGAAGCACACCGGTTGACAAGAACTTGAAATGACAAACTCGGTGATCGAGAAGGATTAGTATTCACATAGGAATATGAGAACACCACTTAGACAAGGGACGGAATCAACATTCGACTTCGAAGCTACTCGAATACCACAACTCAAAACAAAACAAAGCATTGGCTTGCAGAATAAGCCGGAACAAACATATGATAGAGATTTCATCCGAAGTTTTCATGGTGGGGCCTACACGGGCTCGATCATACAACACCATCATGTACAAGGCAGTGCACATGACATACGAAGCGTCCCCAACTCGGCATAGCCAAGGACTCTTTAAGACACAACGAGACCACTGTAAAACCGACCGTGAATAGGCGGACCACTAGACATCGAACCCCAATTTCATATCATACATCTGTCGGAAAGATATCCTAAGAGCTACTTGAATTCCCACTTATAAACTCCCGAAATTTTCCGGTTATGCAATCAGGTGTTGGGGATACAGGGGAAGCATAATATCTCACCCAAACTAGCGAATTCTACATCCACCTGTATCAATCCTTCAACACATAACCAAGAAACCTTCGGAAATCATCTACCTCAACCTTCGAAAAGCATTTGTTATACAAGTTATGGCAATACTCCCGAACTCCCGCCCCAGTACTGGGTGGCGTCGAGGTTATCTCACCAACAACTGCATAAAAGAGATTTTCGATGTCGGTGAAACTAAACTCAGGTATTCCAGAACTGCAACGATAAAATTGTGACAACAACACCTCGGAGCTCAACTCCCCGGGACACTGCCACAACCCCTAAAGACAGGAGGCACCAAGAACAATGTTCTCGTCACAAAACCATCGGAACGATTCCAAGATACACGCGTGATCCTAAATTTTTTTTAGTGAAATTTGAGAAGAGAAGAGTCAAAACTCTACGTCAGGATGCCTTACCAGAGCGATGAGGATATTGGGAGTAAAAAGAATTCCTAACTCTCCGATATATAATTCCTAAATGACTCAAAACTTTTTTTCTAGATCAACAACGGCTGCTAAAAACGATCAAGCAATGGGGGCTCCTAAGGTCGGGGAAGGCTCTGATACCAACTTGTAACGCCCTAGATACGGCTATATCTCCAACGTGTCGAAGCACGACTTAGAGGCATAACCGCATTGAAAGCAATGTCGCAAGTGAGGTAATCTCCGCAAACAACCCATGTAATACAATAAGGGAAAAGAGATACATAGTTGGCTTACAACCGCCACTTAACACAATTACATGAATAAGCATTATGTCGGATTTTGGGTTTCGGCAGACCCTTGAGGTTCGAACACTGGGGTGCGCGCGGAGATTTCGCCTTCTACCTACCTGCACCCCTCCGCCTCGCTAAGATCTAAGCTATGGAAAGAACAACACAAGATACACAGGGTTTATACTGGTTCGGGCCACCGTTGTGGTGTAATACCCTACTCCAGTGTGTGGTGTGGTGGATTGCCTCTTGGGCTGATGATGATGAACAATACAAGGAAGAACTGCCTCACAAGGGTCTGTTCTTGGCTGGGGGGGACGAACTGCTAGGAGGAGTTCAGTCACCCTTCTCTCTCTGATTTCGATCCGATCCCCCTACCCTGTGGGTGGCTGGTCCTATTTATATGCAAAGGCCCTGGGCCTCTTCCCAAATATTGAGCGGGAAGGGCACCAACAACTGGCCATTTTGAAGGGGAACATCTGGTACACTTATCCTGACTAAAGTTGGTCCTCGCCTGCACAAAGCTCTGGTGGTGACGCCGTCTTGGGCTCCACGATGATCTCCGTCTTGCAGTCCTCCTGGTCTTGGTCTTGTTGCACCGAAATGGCAACCTTTGCCTGATGCCTTGGTACTCCGCGGCTGCGCTTGCCCCCTTTGCACCAAAGGGGAAAGGAGGACACTGCGCGGGCTGGCACCCGCCTGGCGCCCTTGGTCGTCATGGCTTGCGTCACGGGCACCTCGTGAGGTACCCCGCCTTGATCTCTCTGCCTCCTCACGTGTCAGCCTGGTGAGGCCGTGCCTGAGGAAGCTCCGCGTCGTCCGCCCCGCGAGGCTTGGCCCCTCGCGAGGGTATTGAGTCTGTGTTGATAAAGATGGGCCGTGCTGGGCCCCCCTTTGAGCCACGCCGCAGGCCGTAGGCAGGCAAGTCTGGGGACCCCCGTTCCTAGAACGCCGACAGTAGCCCCCGGGCCCAAGGCACACCCGGACTTGGCTGTGCAGGGAGGCGAAAGGGTAAGCGCGAAGCGCCGCGGGCCCTAACAGCCTGCGGCCTTGGCGCCGCGTGGTGGTTGATTGGACGCGGGCGTATCCACTTCCCCATGGAGCCTCGGCAACTGCACGGATTGGACAAGTCCCTGCATGCAAAGCGGGTCATGATTACCTGTGATAGTGGGTGCCGGCGGTTGGCCCTCACCGGCTATAAGTACGGATCGACGCACGCCCTTCCAGTTCATCCCCCTTTGCTTCTCCTTCTTCTTCATGGCCCCGTCGAGGAGGTTCTCGGCCGCAGAGAAGGGGAAGGCTCGCCGGGTAGAGCCTGCCTCTCCCTCGCCCAAGCGCGGCCGAGGGCGCCCTCGCAAACATCCTGTGGCCACCACGGCAGCTCCCCGCGGCCTCGGAGACGATTTCCAGCATGGTGACGGGCGGACTGCTGCGGCCGAGGGGCGCGCTTCGGTCGCGCGCCCCCCTAGGCCGCGCTTCCGCATTGCAGAGGTGCTGCCGGAGTTCGTTGTGTGGTCGGCGGAGCCGACTAGCACCTGGCTTCCACTTCCTCAATTCCTCCTCGGCGAGCTCCCGGCCGGCGCCCCGGGCGGCCTCTGGCTCCAGGCTAACGGCTTCTGCAGCCGGGCCTCATGGGCTTCACTGGAGGTCTCCGCAGCCAGGAGCCTGGCCTTGGCCCGCGGTTGGCAGACTTTTGCCTACGCGCGTGGCCTGAGCCGTCGGTGCACCCTGCACTTCAAGTTTGACGGCGATGCCACCCTCTACGTGAGGGTGTTTGGGGAAGATGGTTGCCGCGCAGGGTGCTGCCCTGAGGACGACGATTGCGGCCGGGAACCCAACTCCGGTGATGATGGAGAGGACAACGCTTGCGTGACTGGCGGCGCTCAGGGTTCCCCAAGCTTCTCCGGTTCTTCTTCAGGCGGCGACTCTTGTAGCGGTGGCCGCGGTCAGCCTCCACGTCGTCGTATCTGCTTGGGAGGTGGTAGCGTGTCTGCCCGCCGTCGCGCCTCGGTGAAGCGCGAGAGGGAGTCGGCCTGAGTCTCGGAGGCAGCTTGAGTCTTCCCCTGCAGGCCGGTGTGAGGCGAGCTGCGCCTGATTTGTTCTTTCTTTTCCTTTTTCCTGCGTAAAAAGACAGTAGTGTGGAGCCCCGCGGGGGCGTGTTTGGGTTATTGCTGTTAATCATCGTTTTGCTTCCGTTATCGTGCCTTTCGGCTACGTGCCCGCGCGTGGATAGTTCCTAGCCCCAGCCGTGGGGGGCGACCGACCCAAGCCCTGTGTTCGTGTCGCGGTGCCCGTGGGGCACGGACTGGAGGGGTGCTCCTGTAATGGACCCAGGTCGCGAAACCTTTGAACGACTAGGACAGGAACACTCGCGAGGGCACTCGGCTGCCCCCCTCACGAGGCCTTGCATAAGAGAAATCGAGGCAGGAGAGTGAAAAGCCGAAGAACCACAAGCCAAAGACGGCAACAACTTCAATAAAACTTCGAATGAGAATGAACAAGCCAACTACGGAAAGCAAATGAAAAAGCCGCGTCCGGCACCTAATCTAGTCTTCGACGTCTTCTCACCAGCACGGAGCTAAGTGCTGCCACTGGGCGTGGGAGGGAGCCCCAGGGCCTGAGGCCGGCGCTTCTGAGACTCCGGGGCATGTACATCCTCAACTCATTATTACGTGAGAGTGTCACGGGCGGCGAGCTTCACAGGCGTTGGCCTTCTTCACAGGCTCTGGGCCTTTTCCAAAACGCGACGGCTTCACAGGCATTCGCCTTCTTTACAGGCTCTGGGCCTTTTCCAAAACGAGACAGCTTCACAGGCATTCGCCTTCTTCACAGGCTCTGGGCCTTTTCCAAAACACGACGGCTTCACAGGCATTCGCCTTTTTCACAGGCTCTGGGCCTTTTCCAAAATGCGATAGCTTCACAGGCATTCGCCTTCTTCACGGGCTCTGGGCCTTTTCCAAAACGCGACAGCTTCACAGGCATTTGCCTTCTTCACAGGCTCTGGGCCTTTTCCAAAACGCGACAGCTTCACAGGCATTCGCCTTCTTCACAGGCTCTGGGCCTTTTCAAAAACGCGGCGGCTTCACAGGCATTCACCTTCTTCACAGGCTCTGGGCCTTTTTAGGGGTAGAACCTCCGGAGGTGCTGGATGTTCCATGCGTTCTGGACCGGCACCCCCTCCTGAGTCTCCAAGCGGGCGGAGCCGGGCCTGGAAACATGAACAACCTTGAACGGGTACTCCCACATGGGAGAGAGCTTGTGCAATCCCTCCCTGGAGGGAACCCGCCTGAGCACGAGGTCTCCTACCTCGTGAGTTCTGGGGCGGATGTTGCGGCAGTGATATCGTCGCAGTGCTTGTTGGTACCTCGCCGCTCGCAGCGCGGCTTCTCGGCGACGTTCCTCCCCCAGCACGAGGTCCATCCCCCGCATGGCGTCCTGCCGCGCCTCGTCGAACGCCAGGACCCGCGCGGAGCGACGTCTGACCCCGTGAGGGAGGACCGCTTCGGCTCCGTAGACCAGGAAGAACGGGGTCTCTCCAGTCGGCTTGGTCGCAGTTGTGCGGATGGACCACAACATGGACTGAAGCTCATCGTACGAACCTCTGCCGCAGGCCTCCAGCTTCTTCTTGAATGTCCTGGTCTTGAGGCCCCTCAGGACCTCTGCGTTGGCTCGCTCGGCCTCGCCGTTGCTTCGGGGGTGCGCCACCGAAGCGTAGCATATCTGCATTCCAAGGTTAGCACAGTATGTTTTGAAAAGGTTACTGGTGAACCGCGAACCGTTGTCCGTGATGATGCGGTTCGGCACCCCGAACCGGCTCACGATGCCCCTGATGAACTTGACTGCGGAACCCGCGGGGATGGTGCGGACGGCCTCTACTTCAGCCCACTTGGTGAACTTGTCCACGACGACGTAGAGGTAGCGGTAGCCCCCTGGCACCCGAGGAAACGGGCCCAGGATGTCCAGCCCCCAGACTGCGAATGGCCACAAAAGGGGTATAGTCTGCAGGCCTCCTGCCGGCTGATGGATCTGCTTGGCGTGGAACTGTCAGGCCTCACAAGCTTTCTCTGGTTCGACGGCATCATTGAGTGCGGTGGGCCAATAAAACCCACTGCGGAATGCCTTGCCAACGAGGGTCCATGATGATGAATGATGTCCAAAGACTCCTCGTGTATATCTTCCAGCAGTTCCTTTCCTTGCTCCCTGGAGATGCAGCGCAGGGATACACCGTTTGGTCGCTTCCGGTAGAGCTGTCCATCCTTGATGCAGTATGCCATGGCATGCCATGCCACATGCTCCGCTTCCTCCTCCTTCTCCGGCAGGGTCCCTTGTGTTAAGTAACTCCGGAGCTTCGTGATCCAGCACCCCTCCTGAGGTTCCATCGTCAGGATCTGGCGTGCTCCTGAGGCCGGGCCACAGGCCGGGGCTCCTGAGGAAGGTGGCTGGGGGAGCTCCTCCCGAGGCTGAGCCGTGTTTGACAATGATGGCAGGGCTGAGGGCTTGGAGAGCCGCTCCTTGAAAACGCCAGGCTCCTGAGGTAACCGCCTGGACGCCAGTTTGGCGATGTCGTCGGCCTCCTGATTGGTGCCACGGGGCACATGCTGCAACTCCAACCCCCAGAACTGCTTCTCCATCCTGCGGACCTCCGCAAGGTAGGCTTCCATGTGCTCATCTTTTGGCTCGTACACCTTGTTGGAGAAATTGACAAGGAGCTGCGAATCGCCCTTGATGGTGAGGCGTTTCACCCCCAGGGCAGCTGTGGCCTTCAAGCCTACTATTAAATCTTCATACTCCGCTACGTTGTTAGAGACCTTTTCACCTTGCTGGAAACAGAGCTGCACAGCGTAGTAGAGCTTGTCCTGAGTGGGCGATATAAGGACCGCCCCAGCCCCAGCGCCATGCCTGGAGAACGCCCCAGCGAAGTACATGACCCAGCCTTCTGGTGCCTCGCTTCCCGGAGAGAGGGACTGATCCTCGTCGGCCTTGAGGCCTGGTGCCTCCGTCCATTCTGCCACAAAATCTGCCAATGCTGCTCCCTTGATGACTCTGGTCGTGCTGAATTCGAGCTGAAACGCTTGCAGTTCTATGTTCCACTCAGCGGCCCTTCCAGCTGAGTTAGGGCTCCTGAGCACTCTCTCCAGGGGGTATGACGAGACGACCTTGATGGGGTGACCCTAAAAATAGTGCCGCAGCTTGCGCGAGGCCACCAGTAGCGCGAGGAGGAGTTTCTGAGGCATGGGGTACCGTGCCCTCGCGTCCTGCAACACCGTGCCGACGAAGTACACTGGGTGCTCAATGAAGTTGGGTGCGTCAGTGCTGGTGGCTCCCTTGGGAGACCATGGCGCCTCCTGAGGCGATGAGGCCTCCTGAGGCTGGCCATCTGGGAGAGGGGCCTCTTTCGCCTCCGGTGCACTCCTATGCGGCGGCTGATCCTCCTCAGCCGTGGTGGCAGTTTCTGTGGGCCTTCCTTGTTCCTGTTTTGCCTTGTCCCGGGCTGCTGCTGTGGTTTTGATTCGACGCTCCTCTCTAACCGCCACCAAGGCTGCGCTGGCGGAGTAGGGAGTGGCGGTGAGGTAAAGCACTAGGGGCTCTTGAGGGCACGGAGCCACCAAGACCGGTGGGCTGGTCAGGTATCTCTTGAGATCCTGGAACGCCTTGTCGGCCTCTTCAGTCCACTCAAAGAGCCCCTTTTTCTTCATTAGCTGGAGGGAAGGCAGCGCTCTCTCCCCCAACTTGGAGATGAAGTGCCCTAGCGCGGTAACGCGCCCAGTGAGCTTATGCATTTCTCTGAGGGTCTTTGGCGGGCTCATGTCCTCGACCGCCTTGACCTTTTCCGGGTTAGCCTCGATGCCTCGGTGGGACACGAGGAAACCCAAGAGCTTGCCCAAGGGGACTCCAAACACACACTTCTCTGGGTTGAGCCGTAGGTTCACTGCGTTGAGGCTCGCGAAGGTTTCCTCCAGGTCTTGTATCAGGGTCCTGGCCTCCCGAGACTTTACCACAATGTCATCGACGTAAGCCTCAACATTCTTCCCGAGCTGCGGGCCCAAGGTGATGTGCATCAGCCGCTGAAAGGTCGCCCCTGCATTACGCAACCCGAATGGCATGCATGTGTAGCAGTACACCCCACACGGGGTTAGGAAGGTTGTCTTTTCGATGTCTTCTACCACCATCTTGATCTGGTGATACCCAAAGAAGGCATCCAAGAAGCATAGCAGGTCGCATTCGGCGGTGGAATCGACGATCTGGTCGATGCGGGGGAGCGGGAACGGATCTTGCGAGCATGCCTTGTTGAGGTTGGTGAAGTCAACACACATGCGCTCCTTCCCTCCCTTCTTTGGCACAACGACAGGGTTGGCCAATCAATCCGGGTATCGGACCTCGCGAATGACCCCAGCGGCTTCTAATTTGCGGGTCTCTAGGACGATGAAGGCCTGCTTTTCTGTGGACTGCCGCCTTGCCTTCTGCTTCACAGGGCGCACATTGGGGCACACGTTGAGGTGATGCTCGATTACACTCCTAGGGATCCCCGCCAACTGGTCAGGCTCCCAAGCGAATACCTTCTTGTTCGCGTGCAGGAACCCGACCAGGGCCTCCTCCTGCTCGGGTTCGAGGTTGGCGCGTATGGTGAAAGTGGAGTTGGTGGACCCGTCCTCATCGACGGGTATCTGCTTGGTTTCTGCCTTGTCTTGGGTGAACAACTGTTTCTTCTTGGTGGGTGCAGCCCCCTCGGGCTCGGGGGTCTTCGAGTCGGCGGGCTATGCTGATGCCGCCATCTTGAAGGCGAGCTTGAGCACCCGCAGCGCGTCTCCGGTGTCCCCGTGCACGGTGAGGACACTGCTGCTCCCGGGCATCTTCATGAGGTTGTACGCCGGGTGCATCGCGGCCATGAACTGGGCCAGCGCTGGGTAGCCGGGGATGGCGTTGTAGGGGAGGCCGATGGGGGCGATGTCGAAGTCGACCAGATCCGTGCGGAAGTTGTTGTAGGTGCCGAAGGTACTGGGAGCCGGATCTGTCCCAAGGAGCTGGATGATCCATCCCCAACGCCTGAGAAGGGCCGGCTGGGTTGCAGCCATTCCAGGGGTATGTAGAGGAGGTTGAAGGCCTCGACCGAGAGCACGCTGAGGCCCGCACCGCCATCGATGAGAGTTCTGGTGACGGCCACCTGGCAGATGGTGGGGGTGCACAGCATGGGGAGCGCACCCGAGCAGGCCGAGTTGGAGGGGTGGTCCTCCGAGCCGAAGGTCAGGCCGGCCTTGGGTGTCGCCCGGTCCGGGAGAGCCCCCTGCCGTGTGGAAGCGGCGCTGACCCGGCGGATGAACGGCTTGACGTGGTGACTTGTAGGCGGCGCCTGCGAGCCGCCCAGGAGGGTCACGATGACCGGGGGTGTTGGTGTAGCGTGATGGGCGGGGAAGAGGCTGTCGGGCTCTTCCCAAGAGGCCACAGAGGCTGTCGGCAGGTGGAGCAGCCATGCGCACGGAGCGCCAGTGAGGGCCATAGGGAGCCAGTTGGCCATGACCCTATCGTCACCTCCAGCTTCGAGGTTGGCCTCCTCGTACGCCAGCAAGAAGGCTAGCGGATCAGTCGCGCCGCCGTAGCACGGCGGCGTCGTTGGCTTGAACTTGTCCGGCCACCGTACCCGTTGCAGGGCTATGGCCAGGGCTCGGAGCCCCCTGGCCCCCGTGCTGGCGCCGGCGGCCGGAGCGGGCGACGCGCTACTCATAGCGAGGCAGGTCGTGGCGGTGGCGGAAGGGAAAACTCTGGTGCACCCCTACCTGGCGCGCCAAATGTCAGATTTCGGGTTCCGGCAGACCCTTGAGGTTCAAACACTGGGGTGCGCGCGGAGATTTCGCCTTCTACCTACCTGCACCCCTCCGCCTCGCTAAGATCTAAGCTATGGAAAGAACAACACAAGAGACATAGGGTTTATACTGGTTCGGGCCACCGTTGTGGTGTAATACCCTACTCCAGTGTGTGGTGTGGTGGATTGCCTCTTGGGCTGATGATGATGAACAATACAAGGAAGAACTGCCTCGCGAGGGTCTGTTCTTGGCTGGGGGGGACGAACTGCTAGGAGGAGTTCAGTCACCCTTCTCTCTCTCTCTGATTTCAATCCGATCCCCCTACCCTGTGGGTGGCTGGTCCTATTTATATGCAAAGGCCCTGAGCCTCTTCCCAAATATTAAGCGGGAAGGGCGCCAACAACTGGCCATTTTGAAGGGGAACATCTGGTACACTTATCCTGACTAAAGTTAGTCCTCGCCTACACAAAGCTCTGGTGGTGATGCCGTCTTGGGCTCCACGATGACCTCTGTCTTGCAGTCCTCCTGGTCTTGGTCTTGTTGCATCGAAATGGCAACCTTTGCCTGATGCCTCGGTACTCCGCGGCTGAGCTTGCCCCCTTTGCACCAAAGGGGAAAGGAGGACACTGCGCGGGCTGGCGCCCACCTGGCGCCCGCCTGGCGCCCTTGGTCGTCATGGCTTGCGTCACGGGCACCTCGTGAGGTACCCCGCCTTGATCTCTCCGCCTCCTCGCGAGCCAGCCTGGTGCGGCCGTGCCTGAGGAAGCTCCGCGTCATCCGCCCTGCGAGGCTTGGCCCCTCGCGAGGGTCTTGAGTCTGTGTTGATGAAGATGGGCCGTGCTGGGCCCCCCTTTGAGCCACGCCGCAGGCCGTAGGCAGGCAAGTCTGGGGACCCCCGTTCCCAGAACGCCGACACATTACAACATCCAAATACAATCAGGGCCCGACTACGGAGCCAAAATAAAAGAAGACTACCCCAAATGCTACACAGATCCCCGATCGTCCCGACTGGGCTCCACTATTGATCAACTAGAACGAAAAAACACAAAGGACAAGATCTTCATCGAGCTCCTCTTGAGCTTGGTTGCGTCATCTGCACGGTCTCATCGGCACCTGCAAGCTGGTTTTGGAAGTATCTGTGAGCCACGGGGACTCAGCAATCTCGCACCCTCGCAATCAAGACTATTTAAGCTTATAGGTAGGGTAAAATGTATGATGTGGAGCTGCAGCAAGCGACTAGCATATATGGTGGCTAACATACGCAAATGAGAGCGAGAAGAGAAGGCAAAAGCACGGTCGAACAACTATGATCAAGAAGTGATCCTAGAACAACCTACGTCCAGCATTACTCCAACACCGTGTTCACTTCCCGGACTCCGCAGGAAAGAGACCATCACGGTTACACACGCGGTTGATGTGTTTTAATTAAGGTCAACTTCAGGTTTTCTACAACCGGACATTAACAAATTCCCATCTACCCATAACCGAGGGCACGACTTTCGAAAGTTCAAATCCCTGCAGGGGTGTCCCAACTTAGCCCATGACAAGCTCTCATGGTCAACGAAGGAATAGACCTCCTCCCGAGACGTTCCGATCAGACTCGGTATCTCGGTTCTACAAGACACTTCGACAAGTTAAAACAAATCCAGCAACACCGCCCGAATGTGCCGACAAATCCCGATAGGAGCTGCACATATCTCATTCTCAGGGCACACTCAGATGAGCTCTCCATACAACTAAAACCAAACCTCGAGTTTCCCCGAGGGGGCGTTGCACAGGACTCTAGTTTCGACCAACACTCAGAGGAGCACTGGCCCGAGGGGTTAAAATAAAGATGACCCTTGAGTCTGCAGAACCCAAGGGAAGGTGGTAGGTTGTTAGTGCAAATGGTAAAACCAAGGTTGGGCATTGTTGGAGGAGTTTTATTCAAGGCGAACTGTCAAGGGGTTCCCATTATTACCCAACCGCATAAGGAACGCAAAATCCGGGAACATAACACCGATATGACGGAAACTAGGGCGGCAAGAGTGGAACAAAACACCAGGCATAAGGCCGAGCCTTCCACCCTTTACCAAGTATATAGATGCATTAATTAAATAATAGATATTGTGATATCCCAACAAGTAAACATGTTCCAACAAGGAACCACATCTCCTTGTTCCAACAAGGAACAAACTTCAGTCTTCACCTGCAACTAACAACGCTATAAAAGGGGCTGAGCAAAGCGGTACATAGCCAAACAATGGTTTGCTAGGACAAGGTGGGTTAGAGGCTTGGTTAACAATATGGGAGGCATGATAAGCAATTGGTAGGTATCGCAGCATAGGCATAGCAAAAGAGCGAGCAACTAGCAAGCAATGAAAGAAGTGATTTCGAGGGTATGGTCATCTTGCCTGAAATCCCGCAAGGAAGAAGAACGAGTCCATGAAGAAGACAAACAGACGTAGATGAACGGGTCCTCACAAACGCGACGTTATTGGACCCAATCCGAAGGAGCAAACACCGGAAAGAAGCACACAACATAGTAAACAAACAACACATGTACATGATATGATATGCGGGATGTGGTATGAGATGCATATGCATGATTTGCAAAGGAATGAATGAACCTCGCCTCAACTTGGAAATCCAAGCGTGCCACTGGAAAGATGAGATGAAATCGCTTTAAACCGATATAAAGAACGCCGGAATCGGAGTTACGGTTTGGAAATGGCAAGCAATTCAAATATGGCACCGGTCTGCGATATACAGCAAGGAGCCATCTAAATGCAACAAGATGAACATGCTACAACACTCAAACATGACAACAAAATACATGGTAGGGATCCATTCATGATGCCTAAAAAAAGAGGAACACTGAGCTATGGCCAATTCATCCATTAACAGGGTCAAACAAGCATGGCAAAAATACATTTGGTAAACTGATTTCAGACTTGGTGAAATTAACACTTGTCTGGAATATCAGATCAGGTAGCACACTTTGGAGCATGTAAACTATATGCTACAGGACCTGAACATGGTAAAGCAAGGCATGGCATAGAGCTACTCAAAGAGCTTAACAAAAGTCCCTTAGTGACCTTGAGCAAAAAGGGATCAGAAAATACAATTGCAAGCATGTGAACATGGCAAAAACATAATCGGATCACAGACTTAGTGAAAAACTGGAGCATGCAAAACAGATATCAAGTAGGCTTGTTTACGAGCTTGATGCACTCACTACAGAGCATGTCATGACAATATAAGCATACACCCATCAAGAATACACATTATATAAGCTAGACATGGCAAGAACAACAACGTAGCATGCACGGATCAACTATAACATCCTCGGCAAAATCGCTAACAAGTAGACAATATGCCCAGATTCACGAAATAGCAAAAGTAGAGCTCGATTGACTCACGCTAGGGTGCTCCATACTTGCAAACAAAGACATGGATGGATAGAGCACTACAAGATTAACAAAACATCCTTACTGATCATCCTCAAAAGAGGCACGAATCACTAGGAAACAACATGATCATATGGCATATTGAGATAAACAGATCAAGGACTTGGTGGAAATGCTAAGTCCCTGAAATCAGCCTTAACGAATGCACCACTTTGCAAGCTTGTGCTAGTCACCACACGCATCACAAAAATACACGGGTTGCACCTCTGGAAAGATGGCAAAACATATAACAAAACATATGTAGAGCTCATGAGCATATCATGCACACAATAATCATGGCAAAAATGACAAATAGCTATTTGGAGCAACAGATCTGACAACTAACTCAAATAGCACTCTTACAACAGCATTTTGGGCATCAAGATGAACTCAAAAGAAAATGATGCAATGAGATGAAATGATCTACTCTCTGAGGCGAACATTTTGATATGCTACACGCATGAATCGGAGCTACGGATGCAAAGTTACGCTGCGATGAACATGGGCATTTGAAACTGAAAATTTCGGGGACTTAGTAGAAATTATACCCTCCGTGAAAAGTCAACGGGACGAGGATATCTGGGACGAGGAGATCCGGATCGAGGGGCCGCGTTTGGTTCCCGGGATCGGTGGATCTCATCCACCTTGCCTGGATCCGGCGAGGGAGGAGGACTCCGGCGAGGTAGCCGTCTCCGGCGATGGCCGGCGACGAGGGCGCGGGCAGCGGGCCTCCGGCAAAGGTTGACGGCGGTGGCG
>NC_041384.1:381174568-381278709 GCF_002162155.2 Triticum dicoccoides
GCCCAGGCGCGGGGCGGTGGCGGTTCAGGCCCCGCGGGCAGGATCTGGGCCGCGCGGGCCCGCGGCGGCGGAGGAGAGAGGAGGTCCGGCGGGAGGCGACGTGGCCCGTTTTGGTTGGCTGTGGAGGCGGGAGAGGGTGACGTGGCAGCCTCCAATTGGCCGGAGCGAGGTGGCCGGCGGCGGTGGACATGTCCGGCTTGGCGGACTTCGTCCGGCGGCGCGAGGAGGAAGATGGCTAGGGTTCATCCATGAATTTCGGGAGGGGAGCACATATTTATAGGTAGAGGGAGCTAGGAGAGTCCAAATGAGGTGCGGTTTTCGGCCACGCGATCGTGATCGAATGACTGAAATGATGGAGGAGGTTTAGGTGGGTTTTGGGCCACTTTGGAAGGGTGTTGGGCTGCAAAACACACGAGCCTTTTCGGTCCCTCGGTTAACCGTTGGAGCATCAAACGAAGTCCAAATGATACGAAACTTGACAGGCGGTCTACCGGTAGTAAACCAAGGCCGCTTGGCAAGTCTCGGTCCAATCCGGAAATGTTTAATCCCCACACACGAAAAAAGGTAGAAATGACCACCGGAGGAGAACGGAGCGCCGGAATGCAACACGGACAACGGGAAGAATGCTCGGACGCGTGAGACGAACATGTATGCAAATGAGATGCACATGATGACATGATATGCAATGCATGACACGCAAGCAATGACAAGGAAACAACAGTGAATAACTGGACGACACCTGGCACATCGGTCTCGGGGCGTTACATAAGTCCCACCACAGCAAGAGAAGTGATACCGGCATAGGAGATAATAACACTCCGGATAGCGCCGAAGACAACAACAATCCCCTCCAGCACGGTGTAGAGCTCGAGGACGAACAAGCTAGCCCTCCAGAGCAGGCAGCAGATGGAGAACCGTAGGAGGAGAATTACATGCCTCTCTCCGAAGACGAGGCGAGCCTCGGCGACGACGGGTTTATCATGCCTGAGGACCCCGGCGAGCAAGAGCGCTTCAAGCACCGGCTTATGGCCACGGCAAAAAGCCTAAAGAAGAAACAGCAACAGCTTCAAGCTAATCAGGACTTGCTAGCAGACAGTTGGACCGAAGTCCTTGCGGCCAACGAGCACGAACTCGAGCGCCCGTCCAAGAGTTACCCAAAACGCAGGTTGCTACCTCACCTCGAGGAGGAAGCATTGAAACCTCATTCGCCAGTGTACGATGTGGCTGACCGGCCACTACACGGCCGAGCCAGAGAGGTGTTTCAGCCTAAAATTCAGACCGCACCCTGTCACCACTCAGTTAAAAATACTAAGGCCTGGGGCAAGACAGAGGACCTGCGAGACATCTTGGACAGTAAGGCAAAAATCACAAGGTTAATATACGGGACACGGGCACGTGCGCCCACACGGGACGATGATCGTCTCGTCGGATACACCAAGAGTAAATCCGGCCGGGCCGAATACAGCAGACAAGAATAATACGAGCTACGTCGGGATATAGCCCGGCACAGAGGCGCCGCACACCCCCTATGCTTCACCAATGAAGTTATGAATCATGAATTCCCGGAGGGTTTCAAACCCGTAAATATTGAATCATACGATGGCACAATAGATCCCGATGTATGGATTGAGGATTTCCTCCTTCATATCCACATGGCTCGCGGTGACGATCTACATGCCATCAAGTATCTCCCACTAAAACTCAAAGGACCAGCTCGGCATTGGCTGAATAGCTTGCCAGCAGATTCCGTTGGCAGTTGGGAGGATTTGGAAGATGCATTTCTTGACAACTTCCAGGGCACTTATGTGCGGCCACAGGATGCTGATGACTTGAGTCACATAACCCAGCAGCCAGGGGAATCGGCCCGACAATTCTGGACACGGTTACTAACTAAGAAAAATCAAATTGTAGACTGTCCGGATGCAGAGGCCCTAGCAACATTCAAGCATAACATCCGCGGCGAGTGGCTCACCCGCCACCTCGTCCAGGAGAAGCCAAAATCTATGGCAGCCCTCACAACACTCATGACCCGCTTTTGCGCGGGCGAGGACAGCTGGTTGGCTCGCAGCAACAACACATCAAGGAATCCGGATACCTCGGATACCAAAGATGTTAACGGTAGGCAGCATCGTAATAGACCAAAGCGCCGCAATAACAGCGATAACACCGAAGATACGGCAGTCAATGCCGGATTCAGAGGCTCTAGATCCGGTCAACGGAAAAAGCCATTTAAAAGAAATACCCCAGCTTCGTCCAGTCTGGATCGCATACGGGATCGCTCGTGTCAAATCCACGACACCCCTGACAAGCCAGCTGTCAGATTTCGGGTTCCGGCAGACCCTTAAGGTTCGAACACTGGGGTGCGCACGGAGATTACGCCTTCTACCTCTCCGTCTCGCTAAGATCTAGACTACTGAAAGAACTGCGCAAGAGACACAAGGTTTATACTGGTTCAGGCCACCGTTGTGGTGTAATACCCTACTCCAGTGTGTGGTGTGTGGATTGCCTCTTGGGCTGATGATGATGAACAATACAAGGAAGAACAGCCTTGCGAGGGTATGCTCTTGGCTGGGGCAATGAACTGCTGGGAGGAGTTCAGTCACCTTTCTCTCTCTTTCTCTCTCTAAGCTTCCAACCCTTACTCGCCTCTGGCCGAACCCCTTGCTATGTGGGTGGCTGGTCCTATTTATAGAGGCCCTGGTCCTCTTCCCAAATATTGAGCGGGAAGGGAGCCAACAATGGCGGGCTAATTTGAAGGGGGACAGCTAGTACAAGCTATCCTGACAAAAGCAGTCTTCGCCTGCGCAAAGCTCTGGTGATGACGCCGTCTTGGGCTCCACGGTGACCTCCTTCTCGTAGTCCTCCTGGTCTTGGTCTTGTTGCACCGAAATGGCAACCTTTGCCTGATGCCTCGGTACTCCGCGGTTGCGCTTGTCCCCTTTGCACCAAAGAGGAAAGGAGGACGCTGCGCGGGCTGGCACCCGCCTGGCGCCACGAGTCGTCATGGCTTGCGTCACGGGCACCTCGCGAGGTACCCCACCTTAATTTCTCCACCTCCTCGTGAGCCAGCCTGATGAGGCCGCGCTTGAGGAAGCTCCACGTCGTCCGCCCCGCGAGGCTTGGCCCCTCGCGAGGGTCTTGAGTTTTGTGTTGATGAAGATGGGCCGTGCTGGGCCCCCTTTGAGCCACGCCACAGGCCGCAGGCAGGCAAGTCTGGGGACCCCCGTTCCCAGAACGCCGACAGTAGCCCCCGGGCCCAAGGCACGCCCGGACTTGGCCGTGCCGAGAGGCGACAGGGCAAGGGAGAAGCGCCGCGGGCCCTAACAGCCTGCGGCCTTGGGCGCCGCGTGGCGGTTGATGGGACGCAAGTGCTCTTGCAACCACGCAGGTTGATAAAGGAACGACATCTGCCCAGACTTTGCCTTTTGCTTTCTCCAGTTGCTGCTCAGATCCCCTTTCTTGCGCCTCCCCCTTCTTCCTCCAAATTTCCAGATCTACTCCGGCTGCATGACCTAGGAAGCTATGGTGCCTCGCCAGTCTCCGGCCGAAGCTTGGTACTCACCTGCTCTGGACTTGCCGAACGTGTCCAAGGCAGGCCTTGCCCGGCTGCGCCAGATGGCGGCGGCGCAGGGCATCAATGGGGCGCAGGTGTTCAAGGCCGGCTCTGCCACCCCTAAGGGTCTAGGGAGCACCTTTTATCCTCTCTTTGTAAGCTCCATTGCTACGGGCTTGGTGCCTCCCTTCTCCGAGTTTTTCTTCTCTGTCCTCCGCCATTACAACTTGCAGGCCCTGCATCTCCACCCCAACTCCGTCCTTCTCTTGGCGATCTTCGCTTACTAATGCGAGGCCCACGTAGGGGTGCAGCCTTCAGTGGCCTTGCTGCGCCACTACTTCTCCCTCCGGGTCTCTCGCGGTTCTCCTTCCGCGTGTGCGAGCTTCATCGCGCATGGCGGCACCATTGCCATCTCGAATCCCGAGAAGCGGATTGAGGGCTTCAGGAGCAAGTGGGTCTTGGTAGATGTCGGGCGCGTCCACCCTAGGCTGATCCTGCCCGCGGAGCAGCCCGTGAGCTCCAGCGACTGGTGCCGGGCGGAGCTCACGGACCCCCGCGCGAAACTGGTGTTGGAGAAGACGGAGGCGGACCTGAGGCCGGTCAGCATGGCGGCGGCGAAGTTGACCGGTGCATTACTGCTGAGGGAGTTCCTGGACCACCAGCTGGCTCCACTCCGGCAGTACTCACCTCCGATGTGGAGGCCTCATCCGAGCCCCGCAGCCTTGGGCGACAAAGATTTGGCCGCGGTCCTCCAATCTCTGGTCGGGGGCGAGGTGTCAAGGTTGGAGGGCGCTCCCAAGCCCTTGTTCCTTCGCGACGACTGGGAGCTGGTGGTGGAGTCCATGCCCGTTTTTAACGGGGACGGGCTCGTGCCCGTGGCGGTTTCCGAGGGACTGGTGGACGTGCCCTCCGGCGACTCCAGCAAAGAGGAGGACGAAGAGGAGCGGGAAAAGGGGCCTGACTCCGAGGTGACCGATGGAGAGTCGAGGGCTCCCCTCCCCCGGCGCAGGCCCCGCAGTCTCCGCCTTTCTTTGAGCGATGATGATGAGGATGGAGACGAGAAGGTCGGCGGGAACCTGCCCCTGATCCCGAAGAAGGACAGGACCGGGCTGATCTCCCGCGGGTCTGCCCCTGCCCCGAGGCAGTCTGCAGACGCGCCTTCTGCTTGCGAGGTTGACCCTTCCAGCCGGCTGTCAGGCTTCAAGTTTGGCCGGAGGCTTCCCGAGCTCACCGGCGATGACCCGTAAGTGCTTGACCCTTGTCTTTATTTCTTGTTCCACTGCCGAGGCTTGACATTCACATTTCTTGAATAGGCTGGCGCCCGCGGCGAAGAAGCCGAAGGGGGCTCCTGAGGCTCCATCCGCGGCAGCGCCTCCGCCTATGGAGGAGGGTGACCATGGCGCGCGGGCTTCTCCCGCCCGGTCGTCCTCGAGAGGCCTGGCCGAGCTGGCTGGGGCGAGCCCAGCTCCCATGGCCCAAGTGACTCCTGTGGTGCCTTTGCCCACTGCCGCCACCACAGCCGCTGGGGCGCAGTAGGCTCCACCTCAGGATGCTGTGGTCTTGCCGTCGCCGCCTTCTTCCCCCATTCCGCCGACTGCTATTTCTCCAACTCCTCCTGCCGTCCTGGAGCGTGCTGTTGCTGGACTGGACCGGCTGTGGAAGGATCTTCTTGCCGACCCTCGCTTGGTGGTCGGGCGCTTGGAGCTAGCTTCAGGATGGATTCGCTCCGACGCCTCGATCCGGGCGGCGCTGGTTCAAGCCTTGACGGCCTGCGACGAGGAGAGGCAGGCCGGCCTTGAGACGAAGGATGCTCGTGATGCAGCCCTGGGGGAGGTGTTTGAAGTCCGTGATCATTGCAAGGCGCTGGAGGACGAGCTGCAAGGCCTACGGGACCGGCTCACGAAAGAGGTCCGTCTTCACCAGGAGCAAGAAGAAGGCATGAAGGCTTGCGAGGTGGCCATCGAGGGCCGGGAGGCCAAGCTCAAGAAGCGCCGTGACCGCCTAGGTGCGCTGGGGAAGGAGTTGGAGGTGACGAGGGTCGAGTTGGACAGCAAGGCCAAGGTTCTTGCCGAGGATCGCGTGGCCTTCGCAGACATGGAGAAGAAGGCTCGTGCTTCGCTGAAGATGCTCTATGCCAGTGGCCTGGAGAGCCCGCTGGCCGGCGCCGAGGACGGCCCCGCCAAGCTGCTTCCCTTCCTGGTTCGTGCTCTTGAGGATGTCACCCTTGGCCTTGGCCCCACGGCCGAGGCCGAGGCGCGTGTCCTGTCTTCTGCTGCACTGACGCGGGTCTTCACCCACATCTACCTTCGCGATCCCAGCGCCGACCTTGACAGCCTGTTGGAGCCAGTAGGCGGCGAGGGTGCTGCCGCCGCTGCCGAGGCCATGAAGGGTCGCGCTGAGGCTCTGCTGGGGAAGTTCCGGGCCTTTAGTGCCAAGTCGAAGCAGGATGCTTCCGGTCCTGCTGCTCCATGAGGCGGGGCTACCCGCGCTGCTCCACCGCCGCCAAGTGACTCCGCTACTGCTCCTGTCCTGCTTTTAATTCCTGCACATGCATCATGCCTCGAGGAGGCGTTTAAACTTGCGTTTGGTATTGAGACGACAGTATGGACTGTAATATTTGCTTTTAAATTCCTTGAATTTTATGCTTTTCTTCCCTACTTGCTTGTGTTCTACGCCGGCAGAGCCCGGCCCCGCGCGTACCTCACCCAGCATTAGCCCCGACTAGAAACCAGGACGGGACCAAAGGAGTGAGGGGCTACGGAGACAGTTAGGCTCCTGAGTTGCGATGCTCAGGAGTCCCCCTTGGCGCACGAACAACAAGTAGGGAGGTGTGATGTAGGCGGGTCTTCCATTCTACGTCTGCAGAGCCCGACTCTGCACGTACCTCACCCAGCATTAGCCCCGACCGGAAACCAGGACGGGACCAAAGGAGTGAGGGGCTACGGAGCCAGTTAGGCTCCTGAGTTGTGATGCTCAGGAGCCCCCGTTGACGCGCGAACAGCAAGTGATGAGGCGATATGCGAGTGGGACCACCGTTCTATGTCTGCAGAGCCCGGCCCCGCGCGTGCCTCACCCAGCGCTAGCCTTTTGGAACTAGGGAGTGAGGGGCTACGGGACCAGTTAGGCCCCTGAGTCGCGATGCTCAAGGGTCCCCCTTGACACTCAAATGGCCTTCATACCTTGGCTCCGCTCGGGGAGAGACGCGCGGCGAACCAGGACCGAGGGGCCTGGCTGGGTGGCGTACGTCTGGGCATGACCCAGGCGCAGCCCCTGTGCCCAGCCCCCTCATGCGGCGCTCCCGAGGGGAGGCGTTGCGATGAGGCTAGACACTGAGCTCTGGGCTCCCTGAGGTTGATGCGGCCTGGGGGCCACCCTCAGTTGTTTATCACCAGCGCGGAGCATAGCGCTTCCGCATGGTTACGGGCATAGCCGCTCCTCGGCAGTGTCGTCAGCCAGCGCGGAGCATGGTGCTTCCACTGGTACGTGGGAGGGGGCTCCCCTCCGGGAGGAGCCCCCGGGGCGTGTACAGCCCCGCCCTGACACGTGGCCGACACGGTAGTTCTAGGTGAGGTGTATCTGGGCACCCATGAGCCAGCGCGGGACTCACGGGGCCCTATCTCTAGGCGGGTTGCGCCTGACACTGGGCCTTATCTTGTGCTGTGTCCCTGCAAATTTGGTCAGATGCCGGCACTCTACGTCCTCGGGTCCCGGCCCTCGAGCTTGTCTCAGCCATCGCTGGTATGCCAGGTCGCGATGCCGTGGACATGGCCAGAGGGTGAGGGCTGGAGAGCCAGTAAGAGCCCTGTCGCGATGCTCAGGTACCCCCTCTTTAACGTGCAAGTGGTCGACATGGAGAAGAAGAGGTTCCGTGGACAAGCATCAAGTAATCAAGCATGACGGGCGAATGCATAGCCGGAAATAAACACAAGGGAGATACATGCCGCTGGTCTGGCCCGAGCGACTTGGGGGTGATGCAGCCCGAGGGGCGCCCCCAACAAAGCAAGCTAACGACATGAAATAAAAGGAATACATACTGCAGGGACGGACCCACGTGGCCTGGGAACGATGCAGCCAGGGGAGGGTGCTCCCAGCTGGAAATGAAACTTGTAAGATGTCACCTGAAGGTGTCGAGGGCGAAAGGGGTGTTGGTGCAGCAGACTCGGTGGGCTGCGGATGCCGATCCTCACGAGCCCCCAGGCCCAGGGGCCTCGGGAGGTTCCGGAGGCACTGGTAGCTCTTCGCGGATCATCTCCATCTCCGCCAAGGCTGCGGAACGTCTGTCTTCTTGAACCTCCATGATGCCCCTCATGAGGCGCTGGCACGTTGCAACCGCGCTCGGCAAGCCGTAAGGCATGCGAACTTAGTTGTGGGGCGGACCCCCGCAGCGCCCCACTCGCGAGGGCCAGAGGCGCTCCGTCGTAGCGACTTGGTTGAGCCCTAGTACGTCGATGCAGACGCGCAGCCCACCATCCTCGCCCGGATGGGGAGCCACAGCCGGTAGACGGCGGCAACCTCTCATGATTCTTGATTCCTGTAGTTCTTGAATGGCCTTGTCGACGAACTCCTGCGGGTCTGACCTTCCTTGCCTTGCTCCTTCTTGAGGGAAACGTGCTTCCAAACACGCCTCCATGTGGTGCCCAAGCGCCTCCCTCGTGACCCTGGCCAGGTCGGTGGCCCTCCAGGGGAGAGCCCCCGAGCCCTGCCTGAGGAGGGCACCGGGCGCGCTTTCCTATGCGATGGAAGGAGGTTCCCCCTGGGCAGATGCGGGCCCTAAGGGGCCCGCCTCCCGAGGGGCTGGTCCGGACGATGTCTTCTTCTTCTTAGGGGTGGTCTCGGGAAGCCTCCTGCTTCCGCGATCCGGGTCTTCCAGTGACGCGGCCTGAAAGGCTCGCTCCAGGGAACACACTGCATCCTTCTCTTCATAGGGCACCGTGATGACTCCGCCACTTTCCAGCATCTTGAGGACGTTGTAGCCATGGTGAGTCACGGCCATGAACTTGGCCAGCGCCGGGTACCCGAGGATGGCGTTGTACGGCAGGCGGATGTGGGCGACGTCGAAGTCGATGAGCTCGGTGCGGTAGTTGTCGCGTGCCCCGAAGGTGACAGGGAGGCGGACCTGCCCAATCGGGACCGTGGAGCCGTCGGTGACTCCGGAGAAGGGCTTGGTTGGCTGAAGCTGGTCGTAGGGCACTTGGAGATTGTTGAACGTTTCCACGGACAGGACGTTGAGCCCTGCCCCACCATCGATGAGGGTCCTGGTGACCAGTACATTGCTGATGACTGGGGAGCAAAGCATCGGGAGGACTCCGGCTGTGGCCGCACACTTGAGTTGATCCACTGAGCTAAATGTGATGGAGCAGGCCGACCACCTGAGAGGGCGCGTTGCTTCAAGCCTGGGGAGGACTGCATTCACTTCACGGGCAAACTGCTTGAAGATGCATTGTGAGGCTGGGGCTTGAGCTCTGCCCAGGATGCAGGCGATGGCGCGTGGCTCCTGGAAGCCCCCCAGCCCCTTCGTCTTGGTGGCGATCCTTGTTTCTCCTTGGCTGAGGCGGCAGTAGAGGGAGGCCTGCATGGCCCTATGGGCAATCCTCACGAGGCTGATCCCTCCAGTCCCCCTCGCGAGGCTTGCCGCACGGATCGATGCTGAGACGACGCTTGCTGCTCGCCCCCCGCCGGGCCGGTGGTGGCGTTGATGGCAGGTGACGGGGAATGATGAGGACGTCCGCCGACGGGCGCCGTCTGGGCGACGCGGGATGCGATGGCGGCCCGGCGCTCGGCGCGGGCCCGACGAGCGTTGGACATGGATGCGGCGGTCGGAGGAGAACGGGGCGGTGGAAGACGAATTCCGGTGCACCCCTACCTGGCGCGCCAAATGTCGGATTTTGGGTTCCGGCAGACCCTTAAGGTTCGAACATTGGGGTGCGCGCGGAGAGTACGCCTTCTACCTCTCTCTCTCGTTAAGATCTAGACTACTGAAAAAACTGCACAAGAGACACAAGGTTTATACTGGTTCGGGCCACCGTTGTGGTGTAATACTCTACTCCAATGTGTGGTGTGTGGATTGCCTCTTGGGCTGATGATGATGAACAATACAAGGAAGAACAGCCTTGGGAGGGTCTGCTCTTGGCTGGGGCAATGAACTGCTGGGAGGAGTTCAGTCACCTTTCTCTCTCTTTCTCTCTGTAAGCTTCCAACCCTTACTCGCCTCCGGCCGAACCCCTTGCTATGTGGGTGGCTAGTCCTATTTATAGAGGCCCTGGTCCTCTTCCCAAATATTGAGCGGGAAGGGAGCCAACAATGGCAGGCTAATTTGAAGGGGGACAGCTAGTACAAGCTATCCTAACAAAAGCAGTCTTCGATTGCGCAAAGCTCTGGTGATGACGCCGTCTTGGGCTCCACGGTGACCTCCATCTCGTAGTCCTCCTGGTCTTGGTCTCGTTGCACCAAAATGGCAACCTTTGCCTGATGCCTCGGTACTCCGCGGCTGCGCTTGTCCCCTTTGCACCAAAGAGGAAAGGAGGACGCTGTGCGTGCTAGCACCCGCCTGGCGCCCCGAGTCGTCATGGCTTGCGTCACGGGCACCTCGCGAGGTACCCCGCCTTGATTTCTCCGCCTCCTCGTGAGCCAGCCTGATGAGGCCGCGTCTGAGGAAGCTCCACGTCGTCCGCCCCGTGAGGCTTGGCCCCTCGCGAGGGTCTTGAGTCTTGTGTTGATGAAGATGGGCCGTGCTGGGCACCCTTGGAGCCACGCCGCAGGCCGCAGGCAGGCAAGTCTGGGGACCCCCGTTCCCAGAACGCCGACACCAGCCAATCACACCAACAAAGAATGCTGGGTGTTCAAGCAAGCCGGCAAGTTAAATGCCGAAAACAAGGACAAGGGGCTGCATAGTGAGGACGAGGAGGAGCCCCGGCCGCCGAACCCTGGAGGACAGAAGGGGTTTCCCCCACAAGTGAAGACGGTGAACATGATATACGCAACCCACATTCCCAAGAGGGAGCGGAAGCATGCACTAAGGGACGTCTACGCGATGGAGCCCGTTGCCCTGAAGTTCAACCCATGGTCTTCTTGTCCGATCACCTTCGATCACAGGGACCACCCCACTAGCATCCGTCATGGCGGATCCGCCGCACTAGTCCTAGACCCCATCATTGACGGATTTCACCTCACTCGAGTCCTTATGGACGGTGGCAGCAGCCTGAACCTGCTTTATCAGGATACAGTGCGAAAATGGGTATCGATCCCTCGAGAATCAAACCCAACAAAACCACCTTTAAAGGCATCATCCCGGGTGTAGAGGCCCATTGCGCAGGCTCAATCACACTGGAAGCGGTCTTCGGATCACCGGATAACTTCCGAAGCGAAGAGTTAATCTTGGACATTGTCCCGTTTCGCAGTGGCTATCATGCACTGCTCAGACGGACAACATTTGCAAAATTCAATGCAGTGCCGCATTACGCATACCTCAAGCTCAAGATGCCACGACCTCGCCGGGTCATAACAGTAAATGGAAACACAGAACGCTCGCTCCATACGAAAGAGCACACTGCGGCCCTCGCAGTAGAGGCACAAAGCAGCATGTTCAGGCAGACCACTCATTCGGCATCACAGCCCCCGGACACCTTCAAGCGAGTCTGGAACAAGCTGCAACAGGATCACCTAGCACGGTCAGAGCTCGCCTAGCAATCCAGCCCCCGTCCCAGTCCCAGTGCAGCAACGAAGTTCGTGCCGCGCGTACATAACTACGCATTAAAAATACCATGGACATAGGCGGGGGCACAATCAGGACACGCCCCGCGTTGTGGCTTAACCACACCAGGGTCTGCACACCTATTCCTTTTCTCTTTCAGGGCCTAACTCTTTGGAAGCCCTTTCTGACAGTCCGATTGCCGAACACACTCCAGAAGCAACAACCAAGGCGGCAAGAAGCTAAGATGAACACGGGAACCGCCAGGTGGTCTCTAGTAATACTTGATATACCCGCTTTTCACTATTTATGCGTAGCTTTCTTTGGGATAGGACATTTCAAATTGTCCTACTTTATGCTTATTGCACTACTTGTACCAGTATGCTTCGACGTATTATTCAAATAACAATGCATATTATTAATCTGTCATTGCATTATTTAAGTTTTTCTCTTTCTCTTATCTGTCCATTTACGACATTCCGCACCTACGCGCTCGGGTACGGTCAGTACGCCAGGGGCTCTCCTTTACCCCGTAATATGGCGCAAGAAGTCCGAACACTTTCGACAGTGCGGCACCCCGAACTTATAGCATTATATGCATCAGCTCCGAATCATGTCTTGGGTCAAATGTTGGGTTGCCCGGCTCCCATGCTTTGGTACCTTACGTTCCGCTATATCGGCTAAGGTAGCGGTGGGAGAACTACTGCGATTGTGTCTCGGTTCTTCCGGACGATCACCTCAGTAGAGAAAGCCAAAAACTGACTGTCATGATAAGGCGAGAGACTGGTCGCTGTTCGAGAGGTTTCAAGTCCTTAAAGACTATTTCCGCTTCGGGCGAGGAGTCAGCCTTGTCCGGCTTAGGCGTGTATAGCGCCCCAAATTCGGCCCTCCGAATAGAAGGGGCTTCGCCAAAAATTTAAACTCATATACTTCTATGGATAAGTGAGAGTGATGAAGCGTTATAGTCCGATTGCTTGGTTCGTTGCGCTGAACACCTCCCTTGAAGGACCCAAAATTGGGGTAAAGAGTGTTCAAATTTACCCCGAACACCCTAGTACTAGTTACATGGGGGTAGAAGCCAACGACTGGCCAACTCTTAGATTTTATAAACGGCCGCACAGAAGGTAATATTTTAAATTAAGAAAGCATCGCATGGCGCAAAAGAATTCGTTTCATATTACAGGATCACATGGGCATGTTCATTCAAAAATTACATCCTTGGCACACTCATCTACCACTAAGTGGGAACCCTTTAGGACACTCTCATAGTAATTCTTGGGGCAGCGATGCTCCTTGCCCTCCAGCGGCCCCTCCTTCACAAGCTTCACGGCGTCCAGCTTCGCCCAGTGCACCTTCGCCCGGGCAAAAGCCCTGCGTGCACCTTCGATGCAGATGGAACGCTTGATGACTTCAAGCCGTGGGCAGGCTTCCACTAGCCGCCTCACCAGACCGAAGTAGCTGCCGGACAGGGGCTCCCCAGGCCACATCCGGACTATAAGGCCCCTCATGGCCTGTTCGGCCGCCTTGTGAAGTTCGACCAACTTCTTCAGCTAGTCGCTCAAGGACACAGGGTGTTCGGTCCCAGTATACTAAGACCAGAACAACTTCTTCGTTGAGCTCCCCTCCTCAGCCCGGTAAAACTCCGCGGCATCCAGCACACTACGGGAAGATCTGAAAATGCTCCTGGAGAGCTCCGGACTCGGGTAAGAAAAAGGAAAGTCTCCTTCACATGCTTGCAATGCATATTGAATGCCTTACCCGCTGCTATCTTCTTCGCCGCATCAATCTCCTGGAGGGCCTTGTGGGCTTCGGCCTTGGCGCTCCGGACGCTTTCAAGCGCCTGCGCGAGCTCGGACTCTCGCATCTTGTAGTCAAGCTCCAAGGACTCATGCTTTTTGGCAAGAGCCTCGAGCTCTTGCTGCACCTCGCCCACTCGGGCTTCTTGTTTCTCCCGTTCAATGCGTTCTTTGGCCAGTTTGTCTTTGGCCTCGGACAACGCCTTCCTCAGGGTCTCCACCTCGGTCATGGCCCCTGACAAATTCATGATGATCCTATTACTTTACACCTAACTTCTTTTTAACTATATAAACTGGGGTATATCTTACCTTTGCTCTCTTCGAGCTGCCCCTTGGTAAGGCCGAGCTCGTCCTCGGACCGCTTCAGGGCCTGCTTCAGCGCAGAGACCTCCGCAATACATGCGGCAGCGGCCAACAGGGAAGCCTGCACATACACATAGACATACTCTAATTAGACTCCTGAGTTATCATTTGATACTCTATTCGGCTTTTCTTCGTGAACGCCGAACTGAGCATCAGGGGCTACTATCTATGCGGCAATATTTTCTTATATTTTGAATGCTTACCTCAAAGCCTGTTAGGAGGCTGGCGCAAGCTTCGGTCAGTCCGTTTTTGGCATACTGAACCTTCTTGACCACCGCACTCATGATAGCGCGGTGCTCTTCATCGATGGAAGCGCTGTGAAGCGCTTCCAGCAAGTTGTCCGGTCCCTCTGGTTGGACAGAGGACACCGGCACGGATGGTTGGCCCCCCCTTAATGGGGGACTGCCTGCCGGAGGTCGGAACCATTGAAGGTTCCGGCGTAGTGTCCGACTGGGGCCCGAACTCGAAGCTCGTAGGAGCCTCACTCCTTTGGTACCCAGGGTCCGGGAGGTCACCGTGAGGCGCCCCTAGGATCACCTCCTATTGGCTCGGTGCCTTTTAAGACACCACCTCGGCGTTGTCCGTAGGGCGAGGGGTGGAAGCCGTCGGAGGAGAACCGCTGTTCATATCCGACGAGCCCAAAGAGCCGCTCGACGAGGGTACGTCGAGATGAGCTCGGGCCGAACTGCATAATCATGTTCGGCATGAGCAAAGGCAGTACAATAAAAGATACCATGAAATACTATGGTGTCCGGACACTTACGACTTAGCCAGGGGCTTGTCCCTGGGTAGCCACTCGTCGCCGCTGTCGGCGGCCGTCGTGGCACAGTCCGGAGGGAGGGTCTTTCCCTTCTTGGACCCTTCGGCCTCCCCGGATGGGTCGTCCTTCCTTTTCTTGTCTCCCCCGGCTGGGGGGGAGAACTTTTCTCCTCGCCCTTGTTTCTGTGGGAGGAGTGCGCGTCGGACTCATCGGACGATGAGTCCGATAGAACCTTGCGCCGGAGACCCTTCCGGGTCCCCGCGGCCTTTTTCTTGGCCTTCTTTTCTGGCACCTCGTAAGGTGTCGGAGTCAGCATCTTCGTTAGAAGAGCGTTTGCTGGATCTTCGGGTAGGGGGGCTGGGCAATCAAGCTGCTCTGCTGTCTTTATCCAGTCCTGTTAACGACATGAAAACTTAGATCCAGCACATAACTAAACTAGGGCAAATAAATACCCAGAGAGATATAAAAGCCTACCGGATGGGCGCGGTGCTTTGCGCTGAGTCCGCGGTCCTCGATGAGGGAGGGAGGCATCTCGGCGCCCTTGAATAGCACCCTCCAGACGTCCTCGTGCGTCATGTCGTAGAGCTCTCGCAGTGTCTGGTGCTGGGCCAAGTCAAACCCCCACAAAACAAATGCCCGTCGTTGGCACGGAAGGATCCGGTGGAAGAGCATAACCTGGACCATGTTGACGAGCTTGATTTTCTTGTTCGTCATGTTCTAGATGCAGGTCTGGAGTCCGGTCAGCTCTACCGAAGAACCCCGGGACAGGCACTTCTTTTTCCAGGAGGTGAGTCGCGTGGGGATTTCGGATCGAAATTTGGGGGCCGCCACCTAGTTGGAGTCACGCGGCTCGGTGATGTAGAACCACCTCGATTGCCACCCCTTTATGGTATCCACGTAGGTGCCCTCGAGCCAGGTGACATTAGGCATCTTGCCCACCATGGCGCCTCTGCACTATGCTTGCTGGCCACCCACCACCTTTGGTTTGACATTGAAGGTTTTCAGCCATAGGCCGAAGTGGGGCTTGATGCGGAGGAAGGCCTCGCACACGACGATAAACGCCGAGATATTGAGGATGAAGTTGGGGGCCAGATCATGAAAATCCAGCCCGTAGTAGAACATGAGCCCGCGGACAAACGGGTGGAGAGAAAATCCCACTCCGCGGACAGAATGGGTGAGAAAAACTACCCTCTCATGGGGTTCGGGCGTTGGGACGATCTGCCCCGCATTCGGCAGCTGGTGTGCGATATTCGCAGATAGGTATCCGGCCTCCCGTAACTTTTTGATGTCTTCCTCCATGATGGAGGAAACCATCCACTTGCCTCCTGCTCCAGACATGCTTGGAGTGGTTTGAGAAGAAGAATGCGAGCTTGGGCGCTAGAGCTCGAGTGTGCGGGAATAGGTAAGCGAGAGAAGGAAGAAGGCATGGGTGAAAAAAGTAAATCTTTGTCCCTTTATAAGGACGGAGGAGGCGATGAGTCTCCCCACTTGCCTAGCAAAACTGCTTATTCCCCAGGTGCCATAATTGATGGCGCGGTTGGGTTACCCATGTCCGTATTGATGAGAATCCCGTGATAAGGGGAACATGATCTCTGCTTTGACAAGACGTATCAAGAAAACCGCCTCGCGATATGTGCGGAGCTGGTTGAGAAAAGTTGTTCGAATAATAACCGGGCCATGGTGTGATGTCATGCTGTCAAGACGTGTCAGCAGATTAGATTTGTGGAAATGTTATTCTCTGTACGGTGGTATGTGGAACTTATTTTGCAGGGTCAGACACTATCCTTGCATTCCAACTCTTCTATGGTGTATTCAGAGGAGGAACTAGCCTTGCAATGCCGAAGACAACACTGCGCGCCGGACTCATCGTCATTGAAGCCTGGTTCAGGGGCTACTGAGGGAGTCCTGGATTAGGGGGTCTCCGGACAGCCGGACTATATCCTTTGGCCGGACTGTTGGACTATGAAGATACAAGATTGAAGACTTCGTCCCGTGTCCGGATGGGACTCTACTTGGCATGGAAGGCAAGCTAGGCAATACGGATATGGATATCTCCTCCTTTGTAACTGACCTTGTGTGACCCTAGCCCCCTCCGGTATCTATATAAACTGGAGGTTTTTAGTCCGTAGGACAACATACAATCATACCATAGGCTAGCTTCTAGGGTTTAGTCTCTCTGATCTCCTGGTAGATCAACTCTTGTAATACTCATATCATCAAGAACAATCAAGCAGGACGTAGGGTTTTACCTCCATCAAGAGGGCCCGAACCTGGGTAAATATCGTGTCCCCTGCCTCCTGTTACCATCCGCCTTAGATGCACAGTTCGGGACCCCCTACCCGAGATCCGCCGGTTTTGACACCGACAGGCCCCCTCTCCCCTTCTCTTCTAGTGGCGCTGGAACGCTGCCGTGGCCATCATCATCATCACCGCAATCTACACCAACACCTCCGCCATCTTCCCCAACATCTCCATCACCTTCCCCCCTCAATCTTCAGCGGTCCACTCTCCCGCAACCCGCTGTACCCTCTACTTGAACATGGTGCTTTATGCTTCATATTATTATCCAATGATGTGTTGCCATTCTATGATGTCTAAGTAGATTTTCGTTGTCCTAACGGTGGTTGATGAATTGCTATGATTGATTTAATTTGCTTGTGGTTATGTTGCTGTCCTTTGGTGCCCATCATATGATCGCGCGCGTGGATCACACCATAGGGTTAGTTTTATGTTGATAGGACTATGTATTGGAGGGCAAGAGTGACAGAAGCTTCAACCTAGCATAGAAATTGATGCATACGGGATTGAAGGGGGGCCAATATATCTTAATGCTTGGTTGGGTTTTACCTTAATGAACGTTAGTAGTTGCGGACGCTTGCTAATAGTTCCAATCATAAGTTCATATAATTCCAAGTCAGGGATGACATGCTAGAAGTGGCCTCTCCCACATAATACTTGCTATCGGTCTAGTAAAGTAGTCAATTGCTTAGGGACAATTTCGCAACTCCTACCACCGCTTTTCCACACTCGCTATATTTACTTTATTGTTTCTTTATCTAAACATCCCCTACTTTTTATTTACGTAATCTTTATTATCTTGCAAACCTATCCAACAACACCTATAAAGTACTACTAGTTTCATACTTGTTCTAGGTAAAGCGAACATCAAGAGTGCGTAGAGTTGTATCGGTGGTCGATAGAACATGAGGGAATATTTGTTCTGCCTTTAGCTCCTCATTGGGTTCGACACTCTTACTTATCGAAAACTGTTGCTATCCCCTATACTTGTGAGTTATGAAAATTCAGGGCCCATAATCGAGGGCGCTACTCAGCCCAGTATATGTTGTAAAGTCCGAATACCTTAGGGAGTGTTCGGCATCACGAGTTTGGCCTCATATGCATCAGCTCCGAATCATGTCTTTGGTCAATAGTTGGGTTTTCCAAGCTCCCGTGTTTTGCTACCTTACGTTCCGCTCTATCAGCTAAGGTGGCACCGGGAGAACTAATGCGATTGTGCCCTGGTTCATCCGGATGAGCACCTCAGTAGAGAAAGCCGAAAACTGAATGTCATGATACAGCACGAGACTGGTCAACCACTCGATGACTCAGCGGAATCTTCATGATTCCTCCGCATTAAAGAAGGACCAGTTTCCCGATCATGTATGTGTGCACACCGTATTCGGATGAGCGCGGAAGTACCAGGGGCTATATAGTAGCCCCACCATCAAACTCCTATGGCAAAGTGAAAGTGTTAAAGCTATATAGTCTGATTGCCTTGTTCGCCGCGCTATCACCTCCTTAATGGACCAAGACGTTGGGTCAAGTGTGAATATGCGCTTTTCCAAACACGCCCGCATTATGTGCGTGGGGCTGAAGACGACGACTGCAAACTTTCAGGTTATATACGTACATAAACGGCCGCACAGGGGGCATCATAATACTTTCAGGCAAAAAGTATAAACACAACCTTTATAATCCAAATAGCATTTTTTTACAATTGGGATACATGTCACTCGAACATGATACTCTTCGAGCACTGAGCCTCTATAAACGAGCGCCTTCTAGGACTTCTTCGAAATAGTGCTCAGCCGGGACCTGGCCTACGGCCGGATCCCAGGTTGCAATAGCGGTGGCCTCCATGTGACAGCCTGATTTTTGGCCCTTTCTTTCTCTTTTGTTTTTCTGAGGTTTTTGCTTGAGTTTTCTTTTTCCGTGGCCCTGTGGTCTAGAAACTAAAGAAGATGAACTCTTCTTTGCTTCTAGAGTGCCTTGTCATACCCAAATCCTTCCCTAGACACTGTCATTTTCATCCTAGCCCAAATCCCAGTATTCTTTTCCATGGGAATATTCCTTTTCTATTAAAGGAATAACTCAAATTGCCCTAGGTTGTGAAGCAACCTATATTTCTATCACTCCTAAAATTTCCAAATAATTCTCATAAATTGTTTGGGTCATATCTTTCTCAAATATGGCAAAATATTTCATTTGTCATGTTTGTCATCATGCTCAAATAATTCATTTTCTATTCTGCCCTAAATGGCAGAATGTGAAGCAAGTGACATTTATCTTTTCCCAATTGACCTCAAACTCCTTGGACACCTTTTCCTGTCCATATCATTGCCACATGCCAAAGTGCAACCTCATTTGCCTAGTAATTATTTAATTATGATTTTCCAAAGTTCCTGTCTGAGGGAACTGGTTGTGAAGGAAGTACAAGCTAGGCATATCCAAATGAGTTGCAATTTTGCATGGCCCTTCATATCATCATATCATAGCCCTTCAATTCTTTGATTCTGTCCAAAATTTCAGATTGTGAAGCAAGTATATTTTATCTTGCTCCCTTATAGCTGCCAATTTTTCTAGGCCTTCTGTTATCCATATAACTTACCTCCACCCATTTTGGGCATGTTTCATCAAGCCATTTGTCCCCTAGAATTTTTGCAAGTTTCTGGTCAGTGGAAATGTTTGTGAAGGAAGTACCATTTTGGTTTATCCAATTGGGATGAAACCTTTTGAGCATCTTCATATGGCCAAATGAGCCTGCCTTGCCAAAGTTCAGCTCAAGTGGCTCCTCCATTTCAGAGCATCATCATGATCTTGATTCTGGACCATCTTTGGCAGTTGCAAAACAACTCCATTAATCCTTGATCCTAATATTCTCAAAATTACCAGGATGTAAGTCCTTCTTACCCTGAATCTACCAGACGACTCCATTGACCTCAATCATCAACCTGTTGAGCAGAAGTACACGATCAAGTTTACTGTAGTAAACTTCAGAGGGTAATTACCAGTTAACCATAGCAGTTTTCACCAAGCTACCACCATAGTTGTGACCTCCCCTAGATGAACTACTTACTAGACAACATTTGCAAGCCCCTCTCCCCCACTACATGCCAGTGCACATGGTGACCACGACAATGGCGTGTCTGTGCACGTGCTCTGTGTGCAGTGCGCGCGTCCAGTGGCTGTTTGTGCTGGACCCCCTCCTCCTCTCGTCGTCTTCGTGCTTGTGATCATGTCCCACAACTGTCCCGCGTCATCGCCGTCCTCCTGGACCCCTCTCCCCCTCCGTCCGCTTCCTCACCGATGCAAGCCGCCGTGCGCCCACGAACGCACTGTGGCCGACCGAGCTTTAATGGCGTTCGGCTCCTTCTCCTCTTGTCCTCGAGCTCGCCCTCGTCTCCGTGATCCCTGCATCAATAGCTCATCGCCTTCCCCGAGCCCATGCGCGAGCACACGCGTCCGTGGCGCCAGCCGCGTGTCCACGGCGATGCCAGCTCGGCCATGCCCTCGCCCGGCTATATATAGCCCTCCCCCGAAGCGTTCGAGCACACCAGCGGCCTCCGCACACTCCACTAGCCCTCCCCAGCCCCTCGCCCGAGCCTCTGGAGCTCTCCTCGCTCACCATTGCCGCCATGGCCGTCGCTCCCCTCGGCCTAAATTGGCTCAAGCCCGAGCCACTCCCCTCCCCCTTTCTCCACCACTAGAAGCCCCTCACACCGGAGATCCTCCCCACCCCTTCTCTTCTTGCCGGAGCCCTTGTGGCCATACTTTTCCAAGTCCGGCCGCCGCCCCTTGCTGCCTGCCGCCCCGAGCCGCGGCTGCTCTGCACTTCCCCCGACGCTCGTGGACCTCTGGTTGGGTGCGGTTTCGCATCCCGCATTCGCCGGTGGCCGGAGCTCGGTCGGAGAGTGCCGGAGCCGCCCGGACCGTCGCCGGCGTCCCCCTGCCTCTGGTCCTCTGCTTCCGATCGGGGCGCAGCGAGGAGGAGGAAGAAGACAGGAGCCAGGCGAGCCCCCTCCTTCCCTGACCCCAGCTTGTCAGCCACTTAGGCCGGCCCCGCGTTGACCCACCCGGTCCAGCTGGATAAGTGACTGGCCCCACAGCCTGTGGGACCCGCACGTTAGCCGCTCAAGCCCCGGCACTACCTCTACCACGTGTTTAAGTGGAGGCGTAAACACTCCAGTATGTTTTCGCTTAAAGAAAGCGTACTTTCCCTTTGGTACGTTTCCCTTTGGAGAAAGCGTATTTCTAACTTTGCGCTTTAGCCTTATCCACTCAGGGACTTGTTTGTGATGATATTTTTGCAGAAAAGTCCCTGAACTTCAACCCTTCATATCTTTTTAACCACAACTCCAAATAAGGTGAATCCAAAACCCACTTCTTCGTCTCGTCGAGCCTGTTCTGTTGGTTTCATTTTCACTATGGTTTGACATACTGGAAATGACCTTTTTGCCCTTGCACGTAAACAGCCCTCCGAGAGAGAACTGTTCCGGCAAATCTTTCCGTGGCTTCACCGCACTTCTCCCCGGTGCCTTCTTCATCCCCAGGCAAGCCACAATACCCACTTGCATGATAGTCATGTAGTAGCCATGGTTTTCAACTTGAATATTTATTAAATGATTGCTTGTTTAAAATATGGTTATCGTTGTTTCAGAAATACTTTTGGATTTGTGCTTACTTGTTTGCTATGTTGTTATGCACCTAGTTATCATGTCCTGCTAGTTACTAGTATTACTTTCATATTGCCATGCTTGATAGTAGTACATGTTGGGTTGGTCATGCTCTTAGGTGCATGACTAACGTTGGTTACTGAGTACTGTTAATAGGCATTGTTCCATTGCTGTTGGTTGGTTATGTGTTACTCGGTGATGTTATTGATAAATTCTTGCTTGTTATTTATGGATGATGCTAGTGGTCATGACATGTTATACTATGAGTAGTGTTGCACTTATAATATTAATGCTCGTCATTATGCCATGTTCAGTTGGAGATTATTTCATAGTCAATATGATGGACAGTTATGTTGCATCCCGTGCTTATGGTGATATCATGTTCATGCATTGTAATTGCATCATGTTATTTTATCATGGCTCAGCATTTTGCATTCAAGTTTAACCGGATTTAATTGAACTTGAACAACTGTTGGCTGAGTCATGGTGCCGCCAGATTGAAACTGACCAGTGCAACCATGCTTACCTTATGGGGGTTCCTAACTGGGTCTATTGTCGTGCATCTCGCTGGTGCCTCCCACGAGGGAAGGTTATGGGCGTGCGTACCCTGGCCCGGTAAGGAGGAATAACCTTGCGTGCCCGTTGTTTTTATGGGTCCGGTCCCCTTGAGGGAGTTTTCCCCGTGAGGGAGTTTGACACAAGATCGAAAAATTCATTTGTAGCAAATGGTTCCTTAATGAAATCAAAAATATCGGGATGAATACTTATAGATTTAAGATCCGCAGTTTCCTTACTAGATGATTCACCCTTATTCTTAGGAACATACATAAGCTTAGCAATTTTAGTGGGAGGACTAAGAGTATTCTTTGCGGAAGAAAAAGCGGTTCCCAAATTGGTAATGATACCCTCAAGTTTATCGATTCTAGAGGAATCTAGATTTATTTTCTCATCTACCATGGGTTCCTTCTGCTTAATATTTTTCAAAGTCATTCCTACCTTAGACCCATATTGAGTGATTTGATTATGAATCTTTTTATCTAGATTTTCAATTGATTCAATAGTAGCAACTTTGTTTTCAATAATTTCAAGCCTTTGCATAACATGCTCCAAAGTTAACATAGTTCCATTAACCAAAAGAGGTGGTGAGCCAAATAAGTCTATCATAGCATTATAAGAATCAAAAGTATTGATACCCAAGAAATTCCCTCCGGTAATGGTACCAAGGATATATCTATACCAAGGACTAGCACCCACATAAAAATTATGAAGAAGAACTGAAGTAGATTGTTTCCTGGTAGCTTTGTTTTGAGCACTGCAAATTCTATACCAAGCGTCTTTCAGATTTTCTCCCTCCCTTTGTTTAAAGTTTAGAACTTCATTCTCGGGAGATAATGGAGAAGATAAAAGACTAGCCATGACGACAAGACAAGCGAGAAAAAGGCAAACAGAGAAGGGGAAGGGGAAGGAGAAAGAGAGGGCGAATAAAACGACAAGGGTGAAGTGGGGGAGAGGAAAACGAGAGGCAAATGGCAACTAATGTAATGTGGGAGATAGGGATTTTGATGGGTACTTGGTATGTTGACTTTTTGTGTAGACTCCCCGGCAACGGCGCTAGAAATTCTTCTTGCTACCTCTTGAGCTTGCGTTGGTTTTCCCTGAAGAGGAAAGGATGATGCAGCAGAGTAGCGTAAGTATTTCCCGCAGTTTTTGAGAACCAAGGTATCAATCCAGTAGGAGGCCACGAGAAAGTCCCTCGTACCTACACAACACATAGAGCTAAACGCAACCAACGCGATTAGGGGTTGTCAATCCCTTCACGGTCACTTACGGAAGTGAGATCTGATAGATAATATTTTTGATATAAATATGCAAAGTGAAAAGTAAAAGGCAAAGTAAAAACAAAGCAAGATTAAAGTGATGGAGATTGATATGATGAGAATAGACCCGGGGGCCATAGGTTTCACTAGTGGCTTCTCTCAAGAGCATAAGTTTTCTACGATGGGTGAACAAATTACTGTTGAGCAATTGATAGAATTGAGCATAGTTATGATAATATCTAGGCATGATCATGTATATAGGCATCACGTCCGTGACAAGTAGATCGAAACGATTCTGCATCTACTACTATTACTCCACTCATTGACCGCTATCCAGCATGCATCTAGAGTATTAAGTTGAAAATAGAGTAACGCTTTAAGCAAGATGACATGATGTAGAGAGATAAATTCATGCAATCTGAAATAAACCCCATCTTGTTATCCTCGATGGCAATGATACAATATGTGTCTTGCTGCCCCTTCTGTCACTGGGAAAGAACACCGCAAGATCGAACCCAAAGCTAAGCACTTCTCCCATGGCAACAACTACCAATCTAGTTGGCCAAACTAAACGGATAATTTGAGGAGACTTGCAAAGATAACCAATCATACATAAAAGAATTCAGAGAAGATTCAAATATTGTTCATAGATAGACTTGATCATAAACCCACAATTCATCGGTCTCAACAAACACACCGCAAAAGAAGAAGATTACATCGAATAGATCTCCACAAGAGAGGGGGAGAACATTGCATTGAGATCCAAAAAGAGAGAAGAAGCCATCTAGCTAATAACTATGGACCCGAAGGTCTGAGATAAACTACTCACACTTCATCGGAGGGGCTATGATGATGTAGAAGCCCTCCGTGATGACGGCCCTCTCTGGCGGAGCTCCGGAACAGGCCCCAAGATGGGGTCTCGTGGATACAGAAAGTTGCGGCGGTGGAATTAGGTTTTTGGCTCCTCTTCTGATCGTTTGGGGGTACGTGGGTATATATAGGAGGAAGGAGTACGTCGGTGGACCACCGAGGGGCCCACGAGGTAGGGGGCGCGCCCTATAGGAGGGGGGGGCGCCCCTACCCTCGTGACCGCCTCCGGTACTTCTTGGAGTAGGGTCCATGTCTCCTGGGTCTTATCCGAGAAGAAAATCACATTCCAAAAAGGATTTTTCTATTTGGACTCCGTTTGATATTCAGTTTCTTCGAAACACTAAAATAGGCAAAAAAACAACAATTTTGGGCTGGGCCTCCGGTTAATAGGTTAGTCCCAAAAATAATATAAAAGTGGAAAATAAAGCCCAATATAGTCCAAAATAGTAGATAATATAGCATGGAGCAATCAAAAATTATAGATACGTTGGAGACGTATCAAGTGGCCGGGAGAGTGTCATGACAATTGATCGGTTTTGTCGAAACGCCGTTGGTCCACCCGAATGGGAGTGCGAGGCCATGGGTTCCATGGTGTGGGTACAGTGTGTTACCTCTGCAGAGTGTATATTAAATCCATCGATAGCCGCGCCCGCGGATAAGGGCCCAATTCGTGTCGGTCCCACCATGAGTCAATAGTATTAATAATAACTTGATTAATGACAACCCCGGTTCGGTAATGAAATAAGTTGGTGGTGATCGCCGTAAGGATCACGAGTTACTTTGGTGGTGATCGCCGTAAGGATCACGAGTTACTTTGGTGGTGATCACCATAAGGATCACGAGTTACTTTGGTGGTCATCGCCGTAAGGATCACGAGTTACTTTGGTGGTGATCTCCGTAAGGATCACGAGTTACTTTGGTGGTGATCGTCGTAAGGATCACGAGTTACTTTGGTGATGATCGCCGTAAGGATCATGAGTTACTTTGGTTGTGATCGCCATAATGATCACTGTGGCATCGAGGATACCGAGTTGTTGGATATTCGTGATGTTGTGCGAGAATCATGGGTAAAGATCAAGCTCCTTGTGGTCATTTAATGATTACTACGGTATTGTTTATACCAAGCTTGATTTGATCCTGAGATGATCGTGTGATGTACGAGGTTGGTAAGTGATGCGTGTGATGGTTACGAGATAACCCGAGCAGAATAATAATGCATATAGTGTCATCATGCGGCACGCTAGTATCATCAGATTCATATGTTCATGCCATGCCCATATTGTTCTAGCGGTATCATGTTCATGTTGCCTTTGGATTCTTAGTGGCTATTATGATTATTTTCATGATGGTAGCTGGTATTATTTTGGGAGTACTACTTTGGATGTCATGTTGCTCATGTCATGTTGTTATGATGATCTCAGTGAATTCATGTTTAACCTGTAATTGCCATGCTGTTGTTTGTCTTGAATGCTTCTGGTTTATTATGAGCTTGCAAGTACATTCAATGTAATGACCTGGCGTGTCATGCCAGCTTGCAGGTCGTGTCTGGATTGCTTGACGGTTCGGTGTTGTTCCTGTGTTCGCAAGCTAGGATAAGCGTTCCAGCCAGAGTCCCTACGAATTGGAGTCCATTACCACCATCTTCGTTGTTCCGCTGCCAGTAGTTTTTCCGCTGCTAGAGTTATTCCGCTGCTTCGAGTTGTTTTGTTGCTTGCATAGAGCAACTGAGGATGGTGTAGTGTCGTCGTGCCGATGTTATTCATTATAATATCGGAGACCTTGTAATCATATTCGTGTCATAATAGAAAGCTGGTTTGTTCTATGCTAAGCAGTGACGTATTCTAGAAGACTTCTCCTCGATCTCTGGGCTGGAATATGGGGTGTTCCAGTTTCTCTGAGCCGGGGTGCCACAGCGCTTGGTATCAGAGCAGATCTGGTTGTAGGATGCCCTAGCCCGCGCGAATGTTAGAAAGCGGTAGTATAGACCCCGGTTGGATTGTTGCACTTGATTATTGCATTTGTTTGTCGCATAGCATGCATATAGATTATTATTTTGTCACTAACGGTTAATCTTGTGAGTGTAGGTGGCATCATTTTCGGTCCACCGCCTGCACCCTCCTTCTTAGCATGTCTGCTCTTTGGTGTTCGGCGTCATCTCTGTCCCAGCAGAGTGATGCCCTGGTACCCAGAGTTCCAGACACCATTTGCAGGAGTTATGCTTAGGTGTCGCGTATATTTTTCCGCCACCCACCATATTATTTCGGTGATAGGCTTGTTTCTATGCCGAATCATGCCATCCATCTCGTCCCCTTGGCAACCCTTGCTGATCTTGGTTATCAAAAAAAGGGCATTGCCAGCGAGCCTTGTTTTCCCACCGCTACCCTACCCAGTCTTCCACTATTATCTTGCCATGTCATTTCATTCTTTGGACGTGTACGATTCCCTTCGTACGCTTGATAATAAGGTGGTCGTGACTTTTGTGTCTCGCTACTTGATCGTCTAGTCCATTCTCACCTGTGTATCCATCCAAATCCAGCCACTGGTCAGCCAGTGCTTGGTGTGGCTTCGGTTACGCCAACTCCTTCCACACATGGGTACAATTTTCGTGCACACCGCCACAGCATATTAGACCGTAATACCAGATTTTCTGTGAGATTTGTGTGCTTAGGTGTGCATACATATTATTGTGTGAGTAGCAGTAATATGTGATGATTGCTTGATTAATTATATTAGTAGTATGCTTGTGTGCTTTTGTTTTAGTCGTTTCTTTTGTTTATTTCTTTGGGCCTTTGGTGTTACAAATTTTCCCCTATTAAAGTTGCCCGTCAGCCGACACCGGACCCGAAGAGTCAGCAAGAAGTGCATATATTTGGAAACTTAGCTAAATGGAATTGTCAGCAGACTGCAGTGAAATTGGGAATAGCTCGTCTGAATACAAAAGAAATCCTGGATGGAATGTCAGTATAAAGTTTGCATTAACATGCACTCCTCACAACAATACGGAATTCTCAGCCGACTGCATTCAGATTGGGGGATATCTAATCGTGTTACTAAGTGTTAAGTCTCACTCAGCATGCACTCCTTATAGCAGAAATGATCAAATCAGCAACGAGATAAATTGTGTGCAAGGTTGACAGAATATTATCAGAGGTACGGTTCAGATACAAGTTTAATTTTTTGTTGAGGATGATTTTGGAACCCGATGTACCTGGAAGCAAGCCAAAAATATGGCATGTCCTCAGAAAAGGAGGATAGTCCTACAAAACCCTGTTTCATGCAAGAAATCAAGAACACAACTTTTAAGATGGTTATACATGTGGAAATTGGTCCGCATATCACAATAAAAAATTTCTGGTATAAGTAACTCAATCTTCCTTCGCAAGATACCCAAAAAGCTTCCAAGGCAAGATTCTTCTATCTTCCTCAATACGATACATGGATGATTTCTCGTACAAGGTACTCTGCCTTCTTAAGTAGGCAACCAGAAAAGTTTCCGGCATAAGGTACCGAGTGTTTCCCCAGCAAAGTCTTTAAGGGGGTAAGCTTCTGAAGCACGATATCCAGTCTTCTTCAGCAAGCTGTCCGATGAAAGTTTCGAGCACAAGCCATCCAATCTTCCTCAGTAAGACATTGGTACAAAATAGCACACTGTGAATTGACAGCATATGGAAGTGAATCCCAAGAATGAGATCCGCAATATTTTGGTCAAAAGCAAGAATCAGTCAGAATACACGTCTGTCTCAGGAATCAGATTCTCATATATATGCGGTGAGCATACCACCAAGATCTTACAAGTCACTCGAATGAGGATCTGACAACCATGTGAGGATGGTTAAGAGAAGAAAGCTAGTATACACAGTAGTGTGACAAAGGATTACGAGAATTGACGACATCAATGAGCTCAATGTTCGGATGATCATTTTCCGACGGTTAAGACTTGAGTGGTGTTGAACCTGCAATTTAATGGGGTACCCTGTTAGAAAAATGAGGATAAGCTGCAATTGACGAAAAATTGCACCGACAGTACCTATGGTGATACAAAGAAGCAATATGACCCAGCTTTTTCAGCCAAGGATCCAGACCAAGAAAACAATTATGAAGGAGCAAGACCAGTGATGTGGGTATGAAAATTGTTGCAAGACCCGCGTGGTGCAGAACCACCGTCAGTCAAGTCTGCAGATATTATCATACATGTCGAACTCTTATGCTAGCCACGACAGGCGACAATCAAATATTTGGTACGAATCCAATACTCAAGACAGTGGAACCAGTTAAGATGATTTAGAAATTTCCGCGATAAGCCAGAATCTGTCAGGAAAGCGGTTATGACCCATTTCACTATTTGGAACCTGAAGGACCTGCATTTAGTAGAGAAACCCAATGCAAGGATTTAAAGCATGGGTGGCCACTAGAAAAATCTGATCACCACTTAATGAAAGATAATCAGTGCCGGATGACACACCCAGCGGAACTCACTCTTGGATTTGTGATTCCGACATATATTTCAGTCATGAGAGTCAATCACAATCAGTTAAGTCAGCAAATCTAAAAAAAGAAATTGGATCCTGTAAAAGCATGAACAAGCTAGGTAAGATCTATCAAAATATGGATATATTAAAGCAAACCACCCCAGGGCTAGTCAGACAAAAATTTAGTGGGAACAAAAATAAGAAAAAGGATGCCCAAGTTGGAAACGGTTTCCTAAGTCAGTATCTTCATACTTGTTCCCTGAGCAACCAAATCTCGAGGACGAGATTTCTTTAAGGGGTTAAGGTTTGTGACAGCCTAATTTTTTGCCCTTTCTTTTTCTTTTGTTTTTCTGAGGTTTTTGCTTGAGTTTTACTTTTCCGTGGCTTCATGGTCTGGAAACTGAAGACGATGAACTCTTCTTTGCTTCCAGAGTGCCTTGTCATACCCAAATCCTTCCCTAGACCCTTTCATTTTCATCCTAGCCCAAATCCCAATATTCTTTTCCATGGGAATATTCCTTTTCTATTAAAGGAATAACTCAAATTGCCCTAGGTTGTGAAGCAACCTATATTTCTATCACTCCTAAAATTTCCAAATAATTCTCATAAATTGTTTTGGTCATATCTTTCTCAAATATGGAAAAATATTTCATTTGTCATGTTTGTCATCATGCTCAAATAATTCATTTTCTATTCTGCCCTAAATGGCAGAATGTGAAGCAAGTGCCATTTATCTTTTACCAATTGACCTCAAACTCCTTGGACACCTTTTCCTGTCCATATCATTGCCACATGACAAAGTGCAACCTCATTTTCCTAGTAGTTATTTAATTATGATTTTCCAAAGTTCCTGTCTGAGGGAACTGGTTGTGAAGGAAGTACAAGCTAGGCATATCCAAATGAGTTGCAATTTTGCATGGCCCTTCATATCATCATATAATAGCCCTCCACCAAAGAAGAGCTCATGTCATGCCTCCATGTGAGCTCACCTTCAATTCTTTGATTCTGTCCAAAATTTCAGATTGTGAAGCAAGTATATTTTATCTTGCTCCCTTATGGCTGCCAATTTTTCTAGGCCTTCCGTTATCCATATAACTTACCTCCACCCATTTTGGGCATGTTTCATCAAGCCATTTGTCCTCTAGAATATTTGCAAGTTTCTGGTCAGTGGAAATGTTTGTGAAGGAAGTACCATTTTGGTTTATCCAATTGGTATGAAACCTTTTGAGCATATTCATATGGCCAAATGAGCCTGCCTTGCCAAAGTTCAGCTCAAGTGGCTTCTCCATTTGAGTGTATCATCATGATCTTGATTCTGGACCATCTTTGGCAGTTGCAAAGCAACTCGATTAATCCTTGATCCTAATCTTCTCAAAATTACCAGGATGTAAGTCCTTCTTACCCTGAATCTACCAGAAAACTCCATTGACCTCAATCATCTCCCTGTTGAGTAGAAGTACACGATCAAGTTTACTGCAGTAAACTTCAGAGGGTAATTACCAATTAACCATAGCAGTTTTCACCAAGCTACCACCATAGTTGTGACCTCCCTGGATGAACTACTCACTAGACAACATTTGCAAGCCCCTCTCCCCCACTACATGCCAGTGCACATGGTGACCACGACAATGGCGTGTCTGTGCACGCGCTCTGTGTGCAGTGCGCGCGTCTAGTGGCTGTTTGTGCTGGACCCCTTCCTCCTCTCGTCATCTTCGTGCTTGTGATCATGTCCCACAACTGGCCCGCGCCATCGTAGTCCTCCTGGAGCCCTCTCCCCCTCCATCCGTTTCCTCACCGTCGCAAGCCGCCGCGCGCCCACGGATGCACTGTGGCCGACCAAGCTTTAATGGCGTTCGGCTCCTTCTCCTCTTGTCCTCGAGCTGGCACTCGTCTCCGTGATCCCTGCATCAATAGCTCGTCGCCTTCCCCGAGCCCATGCATGAGCACACGCGTCCGCGGCGCCGGCTATGTGTCCACAGCGACGCCACCTCGGCCATGCCCTCGCCCGGCTATATATAGCCCTCCCCCGAAGCGTTCGAGCACACCAGCGGCCACCACACACTCCACTAGCCCTCCCCAGCCCCTCGCCCGAGCCTCTAGAGCTCTCCTCGCTCGGCAATGCCTCCATGGCCGTTGCTCCCCTCGGCCTAAAATGGCTCAAGCCTGAGCCTCTCCCCTCCCCCTTTCTCCACCACTAGAAACCCCTCACACCGGAGATCCTCCCCACCCCTTTTCTTCTCGTCGGAGCCCTTGTGGCCGTACTTTTCCAAGTCCGGCCGCCGCCCCTTGCTCCCTGCCGCCCCAAGCCACGGCTGCTCTACACTTCCCCCGATGCTCGTGGACCTCTGGTTGGGTGCGGTTTCGCATCCCACATCCACCGGTGGCCGGAGCTCAGCCGGAGAGTGCCAGAGCCGCCCGGACCGTCTCCGACGTCCCCCTACCTCTGCTGCTCTGCTTCCGATCAGGGCACAACGAGGAGGAGGAAGACAGGAGCCATGTGGGCCCCCTCCTTCCCCGACCCTACCTGGCAGCCACTCAGGCCGGCCCTGCGTTGACCCGCCCAGTCCAGCTGGATAAGTGACGGGCCCCACAGCCCGTGGGACCCGCACGTCAGCCACTCAAGCCCCTGCCCTGCCTCTGCCATGTGTTTAAGTGGAGGTGTAAACACGCTACCACGTTTTCGCTTAAAGAAAGCGTACTTTCCCTTTGGTACATTTCCTTTTGGAGAAAGCGTATTTCTAACTTTGCGCTTCTCCCTTATCAACTCAGGGACTTGTTTGTGATGATATTTTTTGCAGAAAGGTCCCTGAACTTCAACCCTTCATATCTTTCGAACCACAACTCCAAATAAGGTGAATCCGAAGCCCACTTCTTCGTCTCGTCGAGCCCGTTCTGTTGGTTTCATTTTCACTATGGTTTGACATACTAGAAATGACCTTTTTGCCCTTGCCAGTAAACAGCCCTCCGAGAGAGAACTATTTCTTGCAAATCTTTTCGCGGCCTCACCGCACTTCTCCCCGGTGCCTTCTTCATCCCTAGGCTAGCCACAATACCCACTTGCATGATAGTCATGCAGTAGCCATGGTTTTCAACTTCAATATTTATTAAATGATTGCTTGTTTAAAATATGGTTATCATTGTTTTGGAAATACTTCTGGGTTTGTGCTTACTTGTTTGCTATGTTGTTATGCACCTAGTTATCATGTCCTGCTAGTTACTAGTATTACTTTCATATTGCCATGCTTGATAGTAGTACATGTTGGGTTGGTCATGCTCTTTCGTTCATGACTAATGTCGGTTACTGAGTACTGTTAATAGGCATTGTTCCATTGCTGTTAGTTGGTTAAGTGTTACTCGATGATATTATTGATAAATTCTTGCATGTTATTTATGGATGATGCTATTGGTCATGACATGTTATACTATGAGTAGTGTTGCACTTATAATATTTATGCTCGTCATTATGCCATGTTCAGTTGGAGATTATTTCATAGTCGATATGATGGACAGTTATGTTGCATCCCGTGCTTATGGTGATATCATGTTCATGCATTGTAATTGCATCATGTTATTTTATCATGGCTCAGCATTTTGCATTCAAGTTTGACCGGATTTAATTGAACTTGAACAACTGTTGGCTGAGTCATGGTGCTGCCAGATCGGTATAGACCAGTGCAACCATGCTTACCTTATGGGGGGTCCTAACTGGGTCTATTGTCGTGCATCTCGCCGGTGCCTCCAACAAGGGAAGGTTATGGGTGTGAGTACCCTGGCCCGGTAAGCAAGCATAACCTTGTGTGCCCGTTGTTTTTATCGATCCGGTCCCCTTGAGGGAGTTTTCCCCGTGAGGGAGTTTGACCACGACGGTGGTGGGGTGTCTTTGGTAGACACGGGGCCAGCCAGGACTAGCCCAGTTGGGAGTGGGTCGGAGTGACCGGGAGAGTGTCATGACAATAGATCGGTTTTGTCGGAACACCGTTGGTCCACCCGAATGGGAGTGCGAGGCCATGGGTTCCGTGGTGTGGGTACAGTGTGCTACCTCTGCAGAGTGTATATTAAATCTATTGATAGCCGCGCCCGCGAATAAGGGCCCGGTTTGTGTCGGTCCCACCGTGAGTCAACCGTATTAATAATAGCTTGATTAATGACAACCCCGGTTCGGTAATGAAATAAGTTGGTGGTGATCGCCATAAGGATCATGAGTTACTTTGGTGGTGATCGCCGTAAGGATCATGAGTTACTTTGGTGGTGATCGCCGTAAGAATCACGAGTTACTTTGGTGGTGATCACCGTAAGGATCACGAGTTACTTTGGTGGTGATCGCCGTAAGGATCACGAGTTACTTTGGTGATGATCGCCGTAATGATCACTGTGGTATCGAGGATACCGAGTTGTTTGATATTCGTGATGTTGTGCAAGAATCATGGGTAAAGATCATGCTCTTTGTGGTCATTTAATTATTACTACGGTATTGTTTATACCAAGCTTGATTTGATCCTGAGATGATCGTGTGATGTCCGAGGTTGGTAAGTGATGCGTGTGATGGTTACGAGATAACCTGAGCATAATAATAATGCATATAGTGTCATCATGCGGCACGCTAGTATCATCAGATTCATATGTTCATGCCATGCTCATATTGTTCTAGCGGCATCATGTTCATGTTGCCTTTGGATTCTTAGTGGCTATTATGATTATTTTCATGATGGTAGCTGGTATTATTTTGGGAGTACTACTTTGGATGTCATGTTGCTCATGTCATGTTGTTATGATGATCTCATGTTAATTCCTGTTTATCCTGTAATTGCAATGCTGTTGTTTGTCTTGAATGCTTCTGGTTTATTGTGAGCTTGCAAGTACATTCAATGTACTGACCTGGCGTGTCATGCCAGCTTGCAGGTCGTGTCTGGATTGATTGACAGTTCGGTGTTGTTCCTTTGTTCGCGAGCTAGGATAAGCATTCCAGCTAGAGTCCCTGCGGATTGGAGTCCATTACCACCGTCGTCGTTGTTCCGCTGCCAGTAGTTTTTTCGCTGCTAGAGTTATTCCGCTGCTTCGAGTTGTTCTGCTGCTTGCATAGAGCAACTGAGGATGGCATAGTGTCGCCGTGCCGATGTTATTCATTGTAATATCGGAGACCTTGTAATCATATTCGTGTAATAATAGAAAGCTGGTTTGTTCTATGCTAAGCAGTGCCGTATTCCAGAAGACTTCTCCTCAATCTCTGGGCTGGAATACGGGGCGTTCCGGTTTCTGTGAGCCGGGGTGCCACACTCCATCTCTGCCCAGTATGTCTTAACATGGGCAAGATCCATCCGCGCACCCTCTATGCAGGCCGACCACTTTACAGCGTCGATATGCGGCACAGCACCAAGGAATTGTTGCACTAAACCAAAATAACTATTCGGCCTTGGTCCCCTCGGCCAAAGATGGTCCACGACAGACCTCATGGCAAGTACGGACAACCTATGAAGCTCGGCCCACTTGGCCATTTGTTCATTTAACAGCAGCGGACGCGTTGGAGCACTGAACTGCGACCAGAACAATCTTTCCACTTCATGATCTTTCTGGTCTTTGAAAAACTTAGTCGCATCAGCAGCACTCATTGCCAAGTCCGAGTACACATCTGCAGCACTCCATAATTGACCCATAGGGGCATACTTCGGATCTCCGAACATCCTCCGCAACAAAAAGGGCTTCCCAGTCATGATATCCCCAGCTTGACAGAGCTCCTCCTTCGCCGCTCTGATTTCAGAGCGGGTTTCCTTGGCTGTTTCCACGACTTTCTTCAGGTCAGTCGCTTTCGCTTGGCTTTCCTTTTCAAGGAGCTCATATCAGCCGGCGGCATCTTTCATCTCAACAACCATCTTGGCTATTTTATCTTCGCTCCGGTGATGAGCAGCCTGTTCGGCTCTTAAGTCTGCGGCCGCCTTTCGGGCGGCCGCATCACTTCTCCTGGCTTGTTCTTTGGCTTGGGCAAGTTCCTCCCGAAGGGCCTCCACAGCGGCAGCTCCATCTGCAGTCACATCATATTATAGATACTAGAATCATGCTCCTCTTAATATTTGTTGACCACCCGAAAATACATACCCTGTGCCTCGTCAAACCGCTTGTTCACAAGCGCAATGTCGGTATCTGCCGCGTCAAGTTGCCGCCTCAGTCCGGCAGACTCAACAGTCCGTCTAGCACCAGACCCTCAGCCGCCTGCACATGATAGCAGCCCGATCATTACCTAGGACTATGATCCTCTGTTTGCCGCCTTTGGGAAGCAACCAGAGTCTCAATGGCTACTATCTGTATAGAGCGCACCTGGTGTGTGTGGTACCGTCAAAAAATTTGTATATTACTTTGCGTACCTAAAAGCCTCTTAGCAGGCTCGTAAAAGCCTCATGCAACCCACTTTTGGCGGATGAAATCCTCTCAACCACCGTACCCATTAAAGTACGATGCGCCTCTGAGATAGTCGATTGCTCCAAAAGACCCATCAGTGCGTCCGGTTCGGCACCGGACAATCCCTGACTCTTTCTGTTGCTCTCCTTAGGAGTCGAATACTCCGGACTTCGGGTGGCTGAAGGGTTACCTTCTAGCCTTGGCGGATCATGAGAAATCCTCCGTGATGACACCTCAGGGTCATTCGCCCCAGGAGGCGGGGAGACAGGGGGAGGCGTTTCGCTCTCCATCATCTCCGGAAGAAGATCCCCTGAAGACGAACTCTGTTGAGAAGGGCTACGAGCTGGACTGCAAGATATATGTCTCGGTTATTATGCTTGGAGATAAAGCAGGATATATTTACCAAAGTACTCTTGTGATATATTTACCAAAGTACTCTTGTTCACTTACAGCTTGGTGGAGGGTTGGCCCCGTTGCGGGCGCTGTGTGGTAAGGATGCCCTCCGGGGCAAGGCCCCCTGGTGAAGGTTTCTTCCCTCATCTGGAAACCTTCGTTTCCAAGTCTTCAGAGGCGGTCCTTTTCCTTCCTTGGGGAGAGGGGATTCTAGATTCTTCTGCCCGATTATCCTCCTTCGCGGAGACACTAATTCCCCCGGTTTGGATGAGTAATGTGTGAAGCCCGCTTTTGGCTTATTTATTCCTCCCTTTATCTTCCCCTGATGGCACTTGATAAGGTGCGTACTCAAGCATCCTGGCTAGTACAGGATCCCGTGAGCCTTCGGGAAGGGGGACCGAACATCCGATCCTCTCCGCCTATCTGAGAGCGATTTTTTCAGAATGATGTTATGACAAATAAAAAGACAACATGTTCGGCCGCAGAATTACTTATGTGGGTATCTAGACGATTGCAGTTGAGACCCGCATCCTCGGTGATGTCCCAACACTTTATTCATGATCCGAAGAACAATCCATACATCTCTTCGAGCGTCACGCCAAAGAATTGCTGAATAGTTCGTGGTCCTTCCGGGATGAACTCCCACATACGGAGAGATTGACGTTGGCATGGCAGGACCCGACGAACTAGCATAACTTGCATTACCTTGACAAGACTGACATCCCTCTTGAGGAGATCTCGGATGCGACTTTGCAATGTCAGCACATCATTAACTGGCCCCCAATCCAGCCTCTTGTTGACCCATGACGCCAGTTGCGGCGGGGGGCCCGAGCGGAAGGCGGGTGCAGCTGCCCACTTTTTACTTCGGGGGGCTGTGATGTAAAACCACTCCCACTGCCATAAGTTGGACACCTCCGGGAAGGAACCCTTTAGACATAGAGCATCGGCGCCTTTGCTTATTATGGCACCTCCGCATTCTGCGTGTCGCCAATCGATCATCTTCGGCTTCACATTGAAGGTCTTGAGCCATAAGCCAAAGTGTGGGGTGATGCGGAGGAAGGCCTGACACACGACGATAAACGATGAGATGTGAATGATGGAATCTAGAGCTTGATCATGGAAATCGAGAACGTAATAGAACATAAGCCCTCTTACAAAGGGATCAAGATTAAAGCCTAGCCCTCGGAGGAAGTGGGAAACAAATACTACACTCTCATTGGGTTCGGGAGTGGGGATGACCTGCCTTTGAGCAGGCAGCCTGTGCGAGATTTCGGCGGTCAGATGCCTGGCTTCCCTTAGCTTCTTGATGTCCTCCTCTATGACAGAGGAGGCCATCCACCGACCTTGAAGGTTGGATCCAGACATGGTTGGAGGTCCGAAGCGCTTAGCCTCAGCCTTGGGTGTTGGAACTCGAGGTAGGGGAGGGGAAGGATCGAGTGCGAGAAGAAAAGGACAGGCCTGGGGCCCTTTATAAACAGGGTGAATATCAAGCGTCCTCCGCGTGTCCGTTTGGAACTTGCCTAAAGTCGAGGAGTCATACTAACAAGCACGATTGGGTTACCCACACCCGTATTGATAAAAATCCCGTGATAAGGGGAACACGATCTCTGCTTTGACAAGACGTACCAATAAAACTGCCTCGCAACACGTGTTGTGGCAGGCTGGGAAAAACGGTTCATAATGACCGGACCACGGCAGGATGTCACGTTATGAAAAGTTGTCAGAATATTAGATTTATAGAATAGTATACTCTCTACGGTGGTATGTGGAATTTGTTTTACAGAGACGAATACAATCCTTGTGTTCAGAATTTTCTATGGAGTATTCAGAGAAGGAACCCGCCTTGCAATGCCGAAGACAATCTGCGCGCCGGACTCATCGTCATTGAAGCCTGGTTCAGGGGCTACTGAGGGAGTCCTAGATTAGGGGGTCCTAGGACAGCCGGACTATTGGACTATGAAGATACAAGATTGATGACTTCGTCCCGCACTACAAGAAACCTGTTAATCCATAACGGATTTCTGGTGACGTTATAGGAATCCGTCACGGATCCGGAAGATGAGAATGGATCCCAAAACGATAACCCCCAGACACAGAGGAGCCGTCACGAAAACCGTCACGGAATGAGTCTACGGCCTAGCTTTTTTTGTTTATACACCATCCAAACCGTCATGGATGGCTCATGCTGATGTGTCATGCGTTTTTATTTCTTTTTGGCCCACATGTCAATTCTGACTACGTCCATGTCAGCGTGCTGTAGGGTGTGGGTCCCACATGTCAGTATGAGAGAGAGAAATCACAACAAAAATAATTGACCGATCGAGCTAGCCACATGATCAACTCCTGCTTGCTGTTTAAATACGGACCAGAAATGTATATAGAAAAATCCATGTACCACTCGCCTCTAGCACGTAATTGGGCCGGTCCTGTACGCCAACCATTAAGTTTCTACTCGTTTTCTTTTTATTTTGTCCAAGTTCATGTTTAATATTTTTTCCATTAAAAAAGTTACAATACGTATTAATATACAGTTATTGTGTATTTTAAATCTCTATTCTATTTTCATTATTGTGTACCTTGAAGAGGTAAACATGAACTTTCTCTAAAATTTACGTGGACCTAAAGCATGTATTAAAAATTATTGTGTAAATACTGTATCTTAATTCAGGACCAAAAGCACACAATTATTGTATACTGTTCAACCTGTATGAAAAATTATTGTTTAAAAATAATAATTTTAAGAAATGTAATAAAAATGTTGCACATGTTTATAGTCTATAGAAATGTAAGCTTGGTTGTATATAATAATTTTTAATACACGTTGAAAATTTTGTAAAAACACATTGATTTTTATAAATACACATTATCTATTTTTTTGAATGAATGACAAACATTTTTCAGAAACATGTTGACAATTTTTCAATACAAGTGAAACATTTTCCAAGAATAATTTTGTAAATGCACTAATACTCTCTTTAAGTTTTATGGCAGTTGTAATTTTTTCTTACAATTCTTTTTTTCAGACAGAAAAAATAATATCAAAAATACAAATAAAAATAAAAACTTAAAAATATTCTGGTATACAATTTTTTTACGAACCTTCTAAAGTTTTTATTGCGTCATATGATGTACACTCGGCAAATAATTCATGTTCTTTTTTAGATGCACAAAATGTGCGTTGAGTGCCCGACACTAAGCAATCGGTGGACCATTTTTTATTTTCCTTTTTTTCATTTCTTTCTTTTCTTTGCTTTGATTTCTTTTATTTTCTTTTTATATTTATTTTCTTATTGTTTTTCTTTTCTTGGCTTTGCTTTCTTCTCTTTATGTTCTTTCTTTCTTTCAGGGTGAGATTTGCATGCAAAGTGTCAGAATAATTATTTACTCTCTTAATGGTCTTGAAACTTTTCCGACACTCAACATACACCATCACATGTTCCATGTCAAAAATTGACATTTTGTGTGGTTTGTTTGCTATATTTAAGCCATCAAGTCCATTTCTTGATATTTAACGAATATAATTCACATTTGAATTGCAAGAGCATTAGGGTGCCAAGAATTGACAGTAAATAGCTCTAAATTCCCGGACATATGTTTGCAAGGTACTATGATAGGTACCTTTGCAAAGAAAAACACATTGTATGTAAACTATATAAAAAAGTATATTCACATCTTATTAAAGAATAAATGTTCAAATACAATAGGAAATGTGAATGTGTTTTTAAAAAGTTTATACATTTAAAAATATATAATTATGTGAGAAGAAAAAATTATGTATCAAAAAACCGTGCGTTATTAAAAAATGTTCATATAATGCCAAACAAAGTTCTAAGAAATCTAAAAAAAGAAACAAAAAATCCAAAAAATAATAGTGGGACATACTACACATTGGCCGGCGGGTCCTCCTCGGCAGCCATTAAATCTGGCTCCATATAGCGGCCCTGCCCTCCCTCACCATTGCAACAAAGGCAGTGCTGCAGAACCCTTTCCAACATAGCTTAGTGTTGCAGAAACATTTGCAACAGAGGTTGTGTTGCCGTTTTTTTCCAATATAGGTTATGTTGCAGATTGTTTTTTCCGTCTTCACTTTTTTTGCAACATTGATGTTGTTGAGGAAGGAACTTCTGCAACACAAACGATGTTGTAAAAAATATTCAATGGAGATGGTGGTGTAGAAACGTGGTTGTAGTTGACTCCGGGATTGTGGTGGTTGTTCACATGTCGTCGGTGGGGCACCAATGACCATGGCGGTGGATGGGCTGGGCTAGTAGATCTCTCTGTCCCGAGCCGGATCAATGCAGTTGACGGCGACGACGTTGCGATGGATGATGCGTGGTGGTTGGGGAGGGTCCCGTGTGTGCTCTCTCTTCTCACGCGTGGCAGACTATTTTGGGAACATGCTTGGGAGAAGCACATTCATGGGAGGGTCCTGGAGGTAGAAGATGAGGCTCAGGGGAAATATGTGGTTGTGTTCTCTTCCTTTGAGATAAGAATGGGAGATTGGTGGTGCGGGTCCTACATGGCACGTGCCACATAGTCTTTCTTTGAACACAGTATAGACGCAAGCACTCATACATACGCGCATACACTCAGCCCTATGAACACACACCCTACCCCTATGAGTATCTTCGAGAGATTGAGCACCAGAACTTGAACCCTGGTAGGCTGGGGATACCACTGTCCCTCTAATCATCTAACCACAGGTTCGTTCGTCATGTGCCACACAATCGTGGGATTGCGTACGCAACACAAACCATGTTGCAAAAGCAACCTCCACAACATGGGCCACATTGCAAAGCTCGTGCGTGTAATGAGTGTTTATTGTCTGTCGTGCGATCGACAGTAAATCTGACGGTCGTAGAGGCGGTCGACGCGTGCCAACAATCCGCCAAGTGATGGCAAGAATTTTCCAAAATAAAAAAAGGAAAATAGAAAATAAGAAAAAAACAAAAAGAAAACACAAAACTAAAAATGTTCCAAATTCCTGGCCGGCCCACAAGGGTTTCCCAGCTGAGGAGGCGTGGATCCGGCATGATACAAATGATATATCCTGATTGGTTGAATCGAGCATCATGCGGATCGCGCATCCTAACCACCCGTTCTCGCAGATCCAACGGCAAGCACACAGTCTCTCTGTCTCTCCTCTTTCTTCCCCCACCCCACGCGCCGCCATCTTCTCTTCCACCGAGCAGTGACTTCTCCTGTTGCTTGCTCTTCCTCCGTCCAGATCTGGCTCCTTCCTTCTCAATGAGCAGGCGATGGATGTTCAGGTTCAGGCGCTCGGATGCCGCTTGGACTTAATTACCTTGTTCCTTCTTCCATGTTGACTCTCATCTCAGCCCACCGTTCTCCCGATTCGAGTGCAGGTCGAGGTGCTTGGAGGCCAGATGGAGGAAAGTATCACCACCGCGACATTCAGGCTGCTTCCACACCGTCCAGGGTTGCCACGCTGGGACCCGGTGAGTGTTTGGCGGTGGTGGCTTTGGCTGCACGTGCCCGTCCCCAGGCTTGGTGGCGTTTATGTTCCGCTACGATGGCCGGGTGGCTGCGCCGAGTCCCCGCTGTCGGGGTATGCTCCATGCTGGGCCGTAGCCTCCCATTCGTTGTGCGGGGCCTGCCTTCATGGCCTTTGCCGTCCTCGCCGTTAGCTTGTCCCTCGAGTTTGGCAGGTTGAGCCATTTGTCGATTCAGATTCTCCCTTGCCTTTTGCTTCAGATTCTCTCTTCCCTTTTCTTCTGATTATCTAGGTGTCGTATGGTTCATCAATGTGCAGGTAACTACGGTTCCATGGTGTCCCTATCGGTGGAGAAGGTCGGCTGGACAGGAGCATGGCTCGACCCGAGATGGTGGTGGGGATGACATTAGCGGACACGGCCAGATCTGTGGCCAGAAAAGCCATGGCGGTGAACTCCGATTGACGTCCTACTCGCGCTGGGCGGCGCTTGATGTGGTGACTGCAGAATAGTATAGCTGCGGGCAGAGTAGTAGGCTAGATGTGGAAAAATAATCTGTAATTTCAAGTTTTTTTGCTGTGTGTTTCTTCCTTTTGATTAAAAAATGTTATTTATTTGGTATGTTTATGCAATTTCCTTTTTTTATTTATAAGTCAATGGGCATATATAATCAGAAAAATTCTTATTACCTCAAAGTTTCCTAGACCAGAAAAATAAAGTGATGGGCTAATGTCCTAGACCAAAATTTGTGAGCCTTGAACCGTCCTAAAATTTCATGGGCCGATGGTCTTAGACATAGTTGAAATTTAGTGGGCCAAAATTCTAATTGGGCCAACTACTACATGGGTTTCCATGTCAGATCCATGTTGACCGCCACGTCAGATGATGACATGGAATGCACAGTTAACGCCGTTATCTGATAGTAAGCTGTGACGGTCAATAACCGTCATGGATCCATGACAGTTTTGGCGATTCGTCAAGGACTGCATGGTGGTTAAATTATGACGCGATATACATGACGGATTTCGTTTCCGTCATGGATGACCTACCTTGACGGTTTTGTGCATATATGTGACAGTTTGAATCCGTCATGGATTAACACATTTCTTGTAGTGCCGTGTCCGGATGGGACTCTCCTTTGCGTGGAAGGCAAGCTTGGCGAACCGTATATGTAAATCTCCTTCTCTGTAACCGACTCTGTGTAACCCTAGCCCCCTCCGGTGTCTATATAAACTAGAGGGTTTAGTCCATAGGACAACAATAATCAGAATCATAGGCTAGCTTCTAGGGTTTAGCCTCTACGACCTCGTGGTAGATAAACTCTTGTAATACTCATATCATCAAGATCAATCAAGCAGGAAGTAGGGTATTACCTCCATCGAGAGGGCCGAACCTGGGTAAACATTGTGTCCCCCGCCTCCTATTACCATCAGCCTTAGACGCATAGTTCGGGACCCCCTACCCGAGATCCGCCGATTTTGACACCGACAATCATGACAAACAATCAACCCAACACACAATCACACAAGAGGCAAGCGAAAGAAGGCGAACAGAAAAAGGACGAACGGAAAAGAGGCGAATAAAACAGCAAGGGTGAAGTGGGGGGAACGAGATGCGAATGGAAAATAATGTAGTGATGGGTACTTGGTATGTCTTGACTTGTGCGTAGATCTCCCCGGCAACGGCGCCAGAAATCCGTCTTGCTACCTCTTGAGCATGCATTGGTTTCCCCTTGAATAGGAAAGGGTGATGCAGCAAAGTAGCATAAGTATTTCTCTCAGTTTTTGAGAACCAAGGTATCAATCCAGTAGGAGACTACACGCAAGTCGCCTAGTACTTGCACAAACAAACAAGAACCTCGCAACCAACGCGATAAAGGGGTTGTCAATCCCTTCACGGTCACTTACGAAAGTGAGATCTGATAGAGATAATAAGATAAATGTTTTTGGTATTTTTGTGGTATAGATTGGAAAATAAAGATTGCAAAATAGATAGTAAACTAGAATTGTAGATTGGAAACTTATATGATGTAAAGTAGACCCTGGGGCCATAGGTTTCACTAGTGGCTTCTCTTAAGATAGCATGTATTACGGTGGGTGAACAAATTACTGCCGAGCAATTGATAGAAAAGCGCATAGTTATGATGATATCTAAGGCAATGATCATGAATATAGGCATCACGTCCGTGTCAAGTAGACCGAAACGATTCTACATAAACCCACAATTCATCGGATCTCGACAAACACACCGTGAAAAGAGTTACATCAAATAGATTTCCAAGGATATCGAGGAGAACTTTGTATTGAGATCTAAAGAGAGAGAAGAAGCCATCTAGCTAATAACTATGGACCCGAAGGTCTGTGTTAAACTACTCACACATCATCGGAGAGGCTATGGTGTTGATGTAGAAGCCCTCCATGATCGAATCCCCCTCCGGCAGATCGCCGGGAAAGACTCCAAGATGGGATCTCATGGGTACAGAAGGATTTAGGGTATAAGAGTATATATAGGCGAAAGAAGTAGGTCGGTGGAGCTGCAAGGGGCCCACGAGGATGGGGGCGCGCCTGGCCCCCCGTGGCATGCCCTCCTACCTCGTGGCCGCCTCGCTGCTTCCTTGACATCCACTCCAAGTCTCCTGGATCATGTTTGTTCCAAAAAAGATCCTCGCGAAGGTTTCATTCCGTTTGGATTCTGTTTGATATTCCTTTTCTGCGAAACACTGAAATAGACAAAAAAACAGCTTTGCACTGGGCTTTCGGTTAATAGGTTAGTCCCAAAAATAACATAAAAAGATATATTAAAGCCCATTAAACATCCAAAACAGATAATATAATAGCATGGAACAATAAAAAATTATGTATCAAAGAGCGCCCTCGCCCAGGCCAAGGAGCAGGCGCAGGTGAGCCAAGCGGCTGCTGACAAAGTGGCTGCGGATTTAGAGGCCAAGCAGGTCACCCGCCGCAAGTATGAGGAGCGGGTGGCCGAAGTGGAGCAGGATCTCAAGGATGCCGCCAGCAAGTGCGAGGCCTTAGAGGAGAAGAATAAGGCCCAAGCGGCCAGTCTCACCAAGGCTCTTCAGGAGGCCAAGGAGGCGCGGACCGAGTCCCGAGCAGGTCACGAGGAGATCAAGCAGGCCGAACAAATAGCGGCTGGTAAGTCCTTTTCTTTTACAGAGTATATTTGGCGGTCGGAGATATGCTTTTCTTAATCGACTATGGATTTCTCCAAACGCCTTTGCGGACCTTCCGAGGAGTGTTGCCGACGCCGCATAGTATTTCCAGGCCCAAGAAGGGAACACGACGGAGAAGCTCTTCTAGTCACAATACCTAGCGTTGGAGCGGCCAGCGCTGCTGAACAATCAGATGATGCAGCTGGCGGAGCTGCATAGGATGTCCGGTTTGGCCATGAAGGACATCCTAGTCTGGCTATGGCCAGCCGGACCCATTCCTAGCAGCTATTTCAGCCTGGTCAAGCAGCTCGGCGACGCCTGGCCCCGAGTTGAAGCTGTAAAGCGCTCGATGTGCATAGAGGGTGCGCGGATGGCATTTGCCCGTGTCAAGATGCACTGGGCGAAGATGAAGGCCGTCGTCATGGCAGTTGAGGGTCCACCCGAGGGCAAGGACTACCGCAAGCCGGAGCGATATTTCGAAGACGACCTAGAGGGTGCCCGTTTAATAGAGGGTCAATGCTCGAAGGATATCATATTTGAATGAATGTATCCGGGCTGCCCTGACTTTGTTTTATGAACCAAAGCTTTTGTAATATATTTGTGCCTTTATCTGAAATTATTTTCCTCTTGTGCGGCCGTTTTTATTTCTGAAAGTTTGTCAGTCGTCGGCTTCAGCCCCCACGTAGATACTACGGGGGTGTTCGGAATAGCACATGACCACACTTGACCCAACGTCTTGGTCCGTAAAGGAGGTGTCTATGCAGCGAACCAGGCAATTAGACTATGCGACAATGGGACTATGAGATAGCCCCTGGTGTGTGTGCGGCTATCCGAATTTGGATACCTTAGGCGTGTTACTGGGTGGAGGCCAGTCCTTCATGCAATACGGAAAAAATCGCAAGAGATTTAGTAAGTCACCGAACCGCTAACCAGCTCTCGCTATATCATGATAGTCAGTTTTCGGCTTTCTCTACTGAGGTGTTTACCCAGACGAACCATAAACACAATCGCAGTAGTTCTCCCTTTACTACCTTAGCTGAACAAGCGGAATGTAAGGTGGTGACCACAAGAGTCGGGCAACCCAACTATTGACCAAAGACATGATTCGGAGCCGATGCATATAATGTAGTATTCGGGACGCCGAAGTATATTATAAAAGTGTTTGTACTTTTTTGGTTTTTGAAAAATATATGTGGCCGAATAGAGCCCCTGGCAATTTATGCCGAGGTGTATATGTCAATCTAACGTGAAGAGGGAATGCAGATTATGAAATAAGCCAATACCAAATAGGTCTGGAAAAAAATTGTTTCCACTATAGTCTGATTGATACGTCAAAACGTGCTCTTAGAGAAAATGCCATAAGCATCAAGGCTATTTTACATGCCAAGAATTTGTGAGCAAGGGAAAGTTGAATACAGGTCCTTAAAAAAGGTGGTCTTGAAGATCCTTTGGACACCATGCCGCACGTCTGCGCCGCTTTTCACCTTGGTGAAGGATCCTTTGAGAGGATCAACGATCGTACATATAGAAGGGGCCTGGGAAAGGGCCCTTGTACCACTGAAAAGTGATATAGGTTTAAAAGAACCTGAAATAAGAGAAAAAGGAGAAAAAGTGAGGAGAAGAAGAAGATTAAGGTCCGAATAGGGTTGAGCCGTATTGTGGACCTTGTCCTTAGTGTGCCTCCATCCTTGCCCATGGTATTTTTAGTTCAAAGTTATGCACACACGGTACATATGCCATGATTAGGTGGGTGTTTGGACGGAGACCGAATTGCTAGTCCAGCTCTGGATGAACCGAACTATCATTCTGCAAGGTAGACTGGACTCGTTTGACAGTGTCCGGGCTTGATGGTCGATGAAGTATTTGGCTTGATAAGGCCACCGTGTACCTCAGCTGCGAGGGCCGCGGTATGCTCCTCAGTATGGAGGGAGCGCTTCATATTTCCATTGACTGTTATAACACCGCGTGGTCCGGGCATCTTGAGCTTTAGATAAGCATAGTGAAGGACTGCATTAAAACGGGCGAAAGCGGTTCGTCCGAGCAGTGCATGATAACCACTGCGGAAGGGGACGATGTCGAAGATCAAATCTTCGCTTCAGAAATTATTCGGTGAACCGAAGACTACTTCCAGCGTTATTGACCCTGTGCAGCAGGCCTCCACGCCGGGTATTACTCCTTTAAAGGTGGTTTTAGTAGGCTAGATCCTTGACGGATCGATACCCATTTATAGACAGTGTCCTGATAAAGCAGGTTAAGACTACTGCCGCCGTCCATGAGGACTCGCGTGAGATGGAACCCGTCGATGATTGGATCGAGGACCAATGTTGCCGAACCTCCATGACGGACACTAGTCAGATGGTCCCTGTGATCAAAAGTGATTGGACAGGCCGACCATGGGTTGAATTTTGGGGTGACTGGCTCTATGGCGTAGACGTCCCTTAGTGCGCGCTTGCGCTCCCGCTTAGGGATATGAGTGACGTAGATCATATTCACTGTTTTTACCTCTGTAGGAAATTTCTTTTGCCCCCCTATGTTCAGTGGGCAAGGCTCATCGTCCTCCTCGCTAGGCGGCTCCTTACCCTTATGTTCGGTGTTTAGCTTACCGACCTGTTTAAAGTCCCAACAATTTCTGTTGGTATGATTGGCACGCTTGTCAAGGGTGCCATGAATCTAGTAAGGCCGGTCGAGTATTTTGTCCAAACTGGATGGACCAACTTTGTTTCCTTTGAATGGCTTCTTCCGCTGCCCGGGTTTAGAGCCACTGAATCCGGCGTTGACCACCTTGTCTTCGGTATCTTCATTGTTGCTTCGACGCTTGTGTTTGTTGCGTCGTGGCCTACCGTTTCCATCTCTGGCTTCGGAGGTGCCAGGGTCGCTAGTGTTGTTGCTTCTATGAGCTAGCCAGTTGTCTTCTCCCGCGCAAAAGCGGGTCATGAGTCCGGTAAGAGCTGCCATGGACTTCGGTTTTTCTTGGCCGAGGTGTCGGGCGAGCCATTCGTCACGGGCGCTGTGTTCAAAGGCCGCGAGGGCTTCGACGTCCGGACAATCGACAATTTGGTTCTTTTTAATTAAGAACCTAGTCCGGAGTTTTCGGGTTGACTCTCCGGGTTGCTGGACTATATGACTAAGCTCATCGGCGTCCGGAGGCCAGACATACGTATCTTGGAAGTTATCTCTAAATGCATCTTCCAAATCTTCCCAGCTACCAATGGAGTTCTCTGGGAGGCAGTTTAACCAGGGCCGCGCTGGCCCTTTCAGTTTTAAGGGGAGATATTTGATGGCGTGGAGATTGTCACCACGAGCCATGTGAATATGGAGAAGGAAATCTTCGATCCATACCGCGGGATCCGTCGTGCCATCGTATGATTCGATATTTACGGGTTTAAACCCTTTTGGGAATTGGTGTTGCATTACCTCGTCGGTGAAGCATAAGGGGTGCACGGTGCCTCTGTATCGGGCAACGTCGCAACAGAGTTCAAATGACGTCTGTAAGCGGTTTTCGGCCGGGTGAGGTTGTGCCTATCGCGCAAGGCCTGATGGCCGTCTTCTCGCGTTGGGGCACGCCCCCTTGATCCATAGATTGATCTGGATTGGCCTGCTCTATTGTCCAGGTCCTGTCGTAGGTCGTAGGTGTATCCTGGAGCAGCTGTCTCTCTGCCTCTACGGCGAGGTGGCGTGGGTTGGTGTTTGGCGTAAGTGGCTGGTTTATCTCGCCCACATGATGGCCGGTCTGGTTCATCAGCGCGGTCATGTCTTGACGGTATTGCCTCGAGGGCCTCGTCGTCAAATTGTGGTAGTAGCCGACGCTTGGGATAACTCTTTGTTGGGCGTTGGAGGCCATATTCTTCGGCAGCTAGGACCTGGGTCCATCTGTCGTTGAGTGTATCATGTTCGGCTTCGAGCTGTTGCTTCTTCTTTTTTAGGCTTCTCGCAGTGGCGATTAGTTGGCGCTTAAAGCGCTCCTGCTCAAGGGGTTCCTCTGGCATGATGAAATCTTCATTGTCGAGGCTGACATCATCCTCGGAGACCGGTAGATAATTTCTATCTTCCGAATCCTCATTCCCGACCAGATCATCGGGGTTAACTTGCCCCTCGTCCCCATCATCATGCTCGGATGCGGGCTCAACGGGGGCTTCGGGGTCTTGGGTGTTCTCTGGAGTATTATTGTCTCTAGTGCCGTTATTATTGTCCTTTTCACGATGCGGTTTTGAGCGGCATCGCTGGCATCGACGTTTCGGTGGTGCCTCAGCAGGCTTGTCCTCAACCTGATCCTTCATGCCTTCGTTGTCATTCTCTTTGGGTGTATCCACCATGTACACGTCGTATGTGGATGACGCCGTCCAATGTCTGGTAAACGGCGGGTCTTGGCTTTGTTTGTCTCCGACATCGTCGTCCATGCCGTTGATGTATTCGGAGGCGTAATCCAGCATGTCGGTTAGGTCTTAGACGGTGGCTATGAAGTGGGTGGTGGGTGGGGCGTAAAATTCCCCGCTCTCAGCCCCTAATCCGGGCTGGGCGTAGTTCGGAGGTGATTCCTCTGTAGTGGCGAGGGGTCGCGTTAAGCCAGAGCCTCGTTTAAGAGCAAGGTTTGGATGGGGAGAGGAGAGTCCGCGGAGCTAGGCAGGGTAAAAGCCTTCTATCCGTGCTCTCTTGGTATGGAGTTCGAGAGTTCGGAGCTAGAGTCTGGGTGCGAGTCAAGCCTTCCAATGATAGAGGGAACCCAGTCTGACTCTGGGCTTGCCGATGACACATTCGCCTCCAGATCTCCGATAGTGAGCTTCATAATAGCAGAGAGTCCGGTGGGCTCCAAACTCCCCTCTTCGGACCCGGTAGTTTGCTCCCGATCAAAGGCCAGAGCGATGACCGAGGCCGCGAACCCTTCAAAGATCAAGTCTCCTCGGGTATCAGCGACATAATTCAGGTTCCCAAAATTGATCTGATGACTAGCGGTGTAGCTATTGATCCGTTCGAGGTGGCCAATTGAATTGGCACGTAGAACGAAGCCGCCGAACACAAAAAATTGACTGGGGTGAAAAGTTTCCCCGGAAACAGCATCGTTGTTGATGATCGAATGAGCCATCGATCCCGCCATCGACGGCACGGTGGAACCTCAATGAAAGCACCAATGTCGGTGTCAAAACCGGCCGATCTCAGGTAGGGGGGTCTCGAACTATGCGTCTAAGGATCGAAGGTAACAGGAGACAAGGGGGACACGATGTTTACCCAGGTTCGGGCCCTCTTAATGGAGGTAATACCCTACTTCCTGCTTGATTGACTTTGATGAGTATAGGGGTTACAAGAGTCAATCTACCTCGAGATCGTAATGGCTAAAACCTAGATGTCTAGCCTATATGATTTGTGATAGCCTCTACGGACCAAACCCTCCGGTTTATATAGACACCGGAGGGGCCAAGAGTTGTACGGAGTCAGTTTACAGAGAAAGGAAACTACACGTCCGGTCGTCAAGCTTGCCATCCACGCAAAGGAAAGTCCCATCCGGACACGGGGGGTGGCCTTCTACCTTGTATCTTCACGGACCATTAGTCCGGCCCATGTCACATAGCCCGGACACCCAAGGACCATAATATAGGACTCCCTCAACTGGAGAAGACGTCGTCTCAACGGCGGAAACCGAGGACACACGTCCACCACAAGGATGTCGCTGCAGCCACAAAATCCTCGCTTGAACAGACAGGTTCCCAAATCCATCACCGACGATAGAGACGATTGCCTTGCCAGATAAGCATCTGGAGCTTCTTTATTTAGCATCATCGTCGCCGCCACAGAAGCCAAGATGTCGAACGATCCAAAAACCTAAGCTACTAGGGCCCTAGACCCTAAAGCTCAAGCGATCTGCACGCACGGGATCTGGCGAACCCCCCTCACCACTAATGACCAAGAGGTCGTCGGTGGAGGGGAGCCGCCGGAGAATGGCGCCGGAAGGCTAGTCTCTTGCTGGTGGTGTCTAGGGTTTCAAGCCGCCAGGGATGAGAGGAAAACCATGTCTGACGGACACCTTTCCATCCTGGTTGTGCTTATCTCCTCATTCAGCCTCGTTGATACTTGCACATCGGTATCTAGCCAATTGACAATACAAGTAAGGACATTTCTATCTGATGCCCTATCCGGGGTTAAGGAGTAAAAAGTTGGTTTTACTCCTCTAACGCGCACCTAACTGATCCCCCATCTGCTGTAAGGGAGTAAAAATTATACTCTAGCCCCAATGTAACACCCAAGACTGTTGCGCCAGGTGTCTTCCAGTTATTCGTTGTGGTTGCCATGTCACTCGCTTGCGTGTTGCATCTTGCCATGTCATCATCCGCATTGCATCATCATGTTTTCAGAACTTGCATCCATCCGGGTTTCCCCAGTTCTGTCCATTGTCTGTTCTGAGCCCAGACTCACTTGCACGCGCCCGCGGCACGTCTGAAAAATTACTTTATAAGTGGCTAGAAAATTTTCTCGGAATAGGTTGAAATTTGGCGTGCGGTGTTGTTATGTTGTTAGTAGACCGCCTGCCAAGTTTCATCACATTCAGAGTCCGTTTGATAGCCCAACCGTTAAACTATAGCGGCAATATAGTCGGTCAAACGTCGAACGTTTTCGGCCTCCGAAAACTGTTGCCGTGCTTTCCCTCTCTTTCCTACCTAGACCATCTACACAGTCCACTACCAACCGCCAGACCACCTAACCCCTCCTTGCATAGTGCCTTGACCCCTCACGCGCATCCGACAACTGTCCCGGACCCAACCCGGACAGTCACCACCGTTGGATTCAGATCATCCCCAAACATCTACAAAACATCTCCATTTTCTTATTTGGGCTACCTAACCTATTTTTTTCCCGTCCGTCTGATTACGATCGGAGGGACCTAACCGCCCTAAAATGATTTGTATTGCAATATATAGTCCCCCCTTTTGTCCATTTCTAGTCAAACCCTAAATTGTAGGCAGCTTTTCCCTCGCGCCGCCACCAGCAGCATCTTCCTTGGGATCCCACCCAAGCCTATCCACATGCAGCCGCCACCTCGCACCACCAGATCCACCACACTACAACCAAATAACCAGTGCAGCTCCCCACCGTCGATCTGGAACGTCAGATCCAGATCGAACGACCCTCGTCGCCCCAGTTCATCCCGCAGGGGCTCTGGATCCAGCAGCCCCGCGCAGCGCCGCAGTCCCGAGCGCCTCCTCAGCCTCGAGCACGCCTCCTGCTCGAGCCTCGCCGGAGCAAGCAAGCCGCCACCGCCTGGAGGTCCTGTGTCGCCCTCTTTCCCTCTCTGTTTCATGTCCCTTTTTTCATCGTTCTCTGTTCTCGCTGCATCTCTTAGCAGGAGCCCAGGATCGTCGAGTCCCGCAGCATTGTTCCTCCACCGGGTCCTCTGTCCCAAGCCTTCGTCTCCCTGCTTCTCGCGCCGCCCGATTCTGGAGGAGCCGCCATTAGATTCCTTCTTCCTCGGCTCCATCAAGCCTCGCCGAAGTTCTTCCGACGACCACCCAGGGCGTCACCGTCATCAACCAGAGATGCTCGGCCACGGAGTCGAGCTGCCCGACGCCTTCGCTTCCTCCATCGGGTCTCCTTTACCTCGCTGCCCGGACCCGCCGTCCTGTGCCTCACCCGTGCGCTGGCGTCGTCGGCTTCGCCCCTGCGCCTCAAGTCCCGTGTCGCTGCCGCCTTCCTCCCTTTCCGCCGACGGCTCCTCTCATGCCCTGCGCCACCCGAGCCGCGCCTTCTTGTGCCTTGCGCTTCAACTTCCTCTCGCCAGAGCCCCAAGTCCACCTCTGCCCTGCACCTCCCTGCATCCTCTGCTTCGAGCGACAGAGCGCAACGGGTTCGACGCCCGCGTTGACTGCACCGCAAGGGTACATATGGTGGGCTGCAAGGCCTAGCTGCGCGCCCTCTGCGGGCCTCCCTCCTCCACCGACTGGGCCAAGGCCCATGGTGAGGCAAACCCCCCAGCGCCTCGTTTTTTCCTTCCTTTGGCCCAGCTAGATTCGGCCTGCCTCATGTTTTTTCCAGTTCTGCGTTTTAGTTTTTATTCCAGAGACAACCGTTTTATAAAAAAGCCCCTCTAGATCATGCATTTAATAAATCATCAACCGTGCATCAGATTAAAATGTTTTCAACATGTAACTTGCTTAGAATTTTGTGTATATTAATAATTCCCAACTTTCATGCATGTTTAAAATGTTTAAATTGCTGTTTGTTTAAATTTGCCTTATGCCATGCTAAAATGATTTAATTCATAACTTAATAACCGTAGCTCCAAACTTAACAAACTTTATATGTAAATGGGGTAGAAAAATGCCTAGTTTGCCATGGTGTCATTACTTTGCATGTTTAATAACTCGAAAATTGTGTTTAGGGCAGAACATTACCAAATCCATAATTTGCATATGAGGATTTTCCGGACTTGTTGTTTGTTGTTCCGGCCTCATTTAAAATTGCCTAGATAAGTAGTTTTCATATGCCTCACCTCTTGCCATTATTAATAACATTTAATATTGTTGGGTACATAAACATGAGAGAACTAAATAAGCCATGTGGTGTTCCGTCAATATGCAACTCGTTGCATATTGAGCTCCACTTAATTTGTAGTATTGTTTGTGCACTTTGCCATGCCATGCATAATTAAACCGGACATGCATCATACTTGTTTGTGCATCATGTCATGTTTATGTGATGGTTTTTTACTATGTTGTTTGCTTCTTTCCGGTGTTGCTTTTTCATGGACTCGTTCTTCTTCCTTGCGGGATCTCAGGCAAGATGACCATACCCTCGAAGTCACTTCTATCTTTGCTTGCTAGTTGTTCACTCTATTGCTATGCCACGCTACCTATCACTTGCTATGTCGTGCCTCCCTTATTGCCATGTCAAGCCTCTAACCCACCTTTCCTAGCAAACCGTTGTTTGGCTATGTTACTGCTTTTGCTCAGCCCCTCTTATATCGTTGCTAGTTTCTAGTTGCAGGTGAAGTTGAAGTTTGTTCCTTGTTGGAACATGGATATGTTGGGATATCACAATATCTCTTAATTAATTAATGCATCTATATACTTGGTAAAGGGTGGAAGGCTCGGCCTTGTGCCTGGTGTTTTGTTCCACTCTTGCTGCCCTAGTTTCCGTCATACTGGTGTTATGTTCCTTGATTGAGGGAGTCCTGGATTAGGGGGTCTTCGGACAGCCGGACTATATCCTTTGGCCGGACTGTTGGACTATGAAGATACAAGATTGAAGACTTTGTGTCGGGGATGTAATTATGTACGTAAGCCGCCCAGGAGGGGCCGTGTTACGCAAAGAGAAGCCCATTTTAAGCCCAAGACCAAGAGGTGAAGATGGCAGTTCAGTAAAGGGTCTAAAGGCCCACGGACGATTTAGGGCCCATCGTGATAAACCGCCATGAGGGTGCGACTTGTATTGTAAGGTAGAAATAACTAGTCACCGAGCCGGACACTGTTTATGAGCCGGTCGAGACTCTGTAAGCCATAGGGCGTCGACCCGTGTATATAAGGGGACGACCCGCTGGCGTCTTAGGACAGAAGAAACAAGAGATCGAGAACCGGGCATACCGTATCTCGTTCCCTGGTCATCGAAACCTCAAGCAATTCCAACCCAACTAGACGTAGGCCTTCCTTCACCGTAAGGGGATGATCTAGTATAATCCTCGCGTGTCCTTTGTCCCGATTAACCCCTTTAAGCTTCCTAGTTGCGATGACTCCATGATCAAGTCCTTGCAAGGGGACATCTGCCGTGACAATTCCACGACAGTTGGCGCCCACCGTGGGGCCAGCGCACGGTGGATTTGAGTTCTTGAAGGGCAGCTTCGAAGGGCTCAAGGGATACGCAGTTGGCCGGATGACCAAGAGTCGTCGCGGCAAGATCTACATCGACGACGAAGGCTGGGGCCCCGATGTCGGCTCAATTAAGTATGGCTACCGGGTCCCCTTTGGCGGAATTCACGTCTTCATCGGCCGGATTGGTGAGCCGGGCCCTGAGCCGGACAGCGGCACCAACCTCATTGAGACGGCTCAGCGTGCGAAACCCGCCCGAGCTCAACCCATCGTGAAGCATGCCTTTGTGGGTTGCATCCATGGAGGTGAACTTCCTGAAGGATCTGAAGGTGATGGTGAGCCGGCCGTCCTCTCAGACGGTGATTCATCCGCCGGCTCAACAGATTCGCTGTATCAAGTTCAAGATGGTGTGCTTGGGGGCTGTTCCGATGCAGCACTATTCCGGACCTCTCAGAGTCGCCAAACTGGGCAGGAGTCTTCATGGCTGGTACTTAGCCCGGCCAAAACTCTACGGCCTCAGCGGCGATAACGTCCGGGTTAGGAGCAGCCGGGGCAGGAGGCCCCGTACGCTCACCGGCTCAGGTGCTGATGGATCTCATGGATAAGCTTACGGCTTTGTTAACTGTTACAGTCATCCCTGCGAACTAATCTGAGCATGAGGCAGAGGTGGCACAGGTTCGCGATGAGATCGCCCGGGTCAAGGAAACCTTAGCAGCTGAGGACGCTAGATTAGCAGCAGAGCGGGCGGCTTTGGACGTACGGGCGCAGCAACTTCGGGCAGAGGCCTTGCAGCTCACGTTGAGCTTAAACGCATCCAATGAGGTAATGAGGAGGAGACATCAGAAAACTCAGTCCCGTTTACCTCAGAATTATGATCCTCGGAATCTCTTTGCTACACCCGGGGCTGGCCCAAGTAACCCGCCAGGTGCGAATCAGCTTATTACATCCAGAGCGGGAGGTCCAGTCCAGCCTCAGGGGATGGCACCTCCTCACGGCAATATGGGACCGCCCAATTATATACCAATACCATAGGGTCGCTTCTCCAACCCCATGGAGAACTTAATCGCAGCATCAGCATGTTTGGCAGCTCTACCGGTAGATGGGGATGATCCGACAGCGGTGGAAACCCGGAAGATCAGAGAACTTGTCCAAACAGCCCTGGCTCAGCAAGAAACCTACTCCTACAGCCGGGATAGGATTCACTCGACTCCTCCGCCCTGGTTAGCTCTGCCTCGTCAAAATCGGAGCCCGAGTTACAGTAGACACATGGAGTTAGAGGCCTTGTCAAGTAACGCTCAGCGCCGGAACCAGCCCAGCGGGTATAACCCGGTTCAGGATCAGATACATCAGGAGGATGAGCGGGCGGCTCAGCTAGCGGCTCAACTAGCAGCCCAACAGAACTCACCGGCTTACCCGACGACTTCCGTTGAAGCAGGAATTGCTACTAGAACCGGAGGAGTTCCTTGTCTGGTACCGGCTCTACGTAATGTATGTCTGCCCAAGGATTTCAAGGGACCTCGGAAGGTGCCGAATTATACGGCTGATTTACAGCCTGGGGCGTGGATTGAAAGTTATGAGATGGCTATGGAGCTGCTGGAGGTTAGTGATGAAGCGATGTCTAAATATTTCACCATGATGCTGGACGGAACGGCCCGTTCTTGGTTAAAGGGTTTGCCACCCAACTCCATTAGTTCATGGGCGGAGCTAAAGGTCCGTTTCATCCAGAACTTCAAAGATACTTGCAAGCAGTCTATGTCAATTGTGGATCTAACAAATTGTAAGCAGGAAGAAGGTGAATCTACGACTCATTTGGTGCGCCGGGTCAAGGATATAATACATTCATCTGACAAGATGGATGTCGGCTCAGCAGTTCTCATGCTGGAGAAGAATTGCCGCTTTGAGCCTCTGAGACAGAAGCTGGGGCACCTTAAGCGTGATTGCAACGATATGGGGACGCTGATGGCGGCTTTAGTCAAGTATGCTGATTCTGATAGTACCAAGGATCCCGCGTCTGATGAGGAAAAGACAGGGAAGGGAAAGAAGAACGGTAATGGAAAGGGTCAGCAACATAACCCGGCAAGTCAAGGAGGCAATAAGCGTAAGGCGGACGGTAATCCGGAATTTGTGGCCAATGCACAGGGTAACAATCAGAAGCGCAAAGGAAAGCCACCCCGGTTTGGTGGGTCAGGTCCATCTCTCGAGCAACTACTGAATGAACCCTGCCCGAAACATGGCACCCGGGAGCAACCAGCGACTCATTTATGGAAGGATTGCGCAATCATGAAAGCTTTCAAGAATTCTAATACGTTTGATGGCAATCAAGGTCCAGGCGGCGGCTCAGGAGCCAGCGGATTTCATGGCCCGACGGTGGTTCAGGATCCGGTTTTCTGGGAAACCAGGGTGGTTATAACCAATAGCAGTCTAGTCAAGGAGGTCAGTAGCAGCAGCAGTCGTGTTATCAGAGCCATCCAAAACAGTTAAACAGTGGGCAGTATCATGTGTTCACCACAAGTTTGTGTAAACATGATCAGAAAGTTCATAAGAGGGTTGTGAATTCTTTTGAACCGGCAATCCCTCGTTACTTGAGGTGGTCGGAACAGCCTATTGTCTGGAGCAGGGAGGATCACCCTCTCCAGGTTGGTAATCCGGGTCAACTGGCCCTAGTGGTGGCACCGCAAGTTGGTGGTTATAAATTTACTAAGGTACTCATGGATGGAGGTAGCAGCATCAACATCCTCTATTACGAGACCTTTCGGCGCATGGGCTTAACTGACAAGAATTTAAAGACTTCCAACACCGTCTTCCATGGAGTGGTGCCCGGTAAGTCGGTGTATCCTGTGGGGAAGATTGAGCTAGAGGTGGCCTTCGTAGACGAGCATGATTCTAGGGCGGAAAAGTTAACTTTTGAGGTGGTCAAAATCAAGAGTCCATATCACGCTTTGTTCGGGCGGCCGGCCTATGCCAAATTCATGGCACGGCCATGTTATGTTTATCTATAGCTCAAGATGCCGGGTTACAAGGGCACTATCACTGTGCATGGAAGCTGAAAGGTGGCCCTGGAGTGTGAAGAAGGCGATGCGGCTTACGCCGAGTCTGTCTGTGCAGCAGAGGAGCTCAAATTTTATCAAGATAATGTTGACCCGGCAGATATGACTTCTCTCAAGAAGCCGAGTACAGAGCATGACCCGGCCATGAAGTTTAAATCGGTTGCAGACACTAAGCTTGTTGATTTCACTCCAGGTGATTCATCTGAGCAATTCAGCATCAGTGCCAACTTGGATCCTAAATAGGAAAGCGCGCTCATCGAGTTCATCTGTGAGAACCGGGACATCTTTGCATGGAAACCTTCTGACATGCGGGGTGTACCGAGAGAACTCGCTGAGCACACTCTTAATATTGATCCGAAGTATAAGCCGGTCAGGCAGTTTCTGCGACGATTCAATGAAGAGCGACGAAAAGCTATAGGAGAAGAGGTCGCCCGGCTCTTGGCGGCTGGGTTTATTGTTGAAGTTTTTCACCCGAAGTGGTTGGCTAACCCGGTGCTTGTACTCAAGAAAAACGGCACCTGGCGGATGTGTGTGGATTACACGGACCTAAATAAGGCTTGTCCGGCTGATCCTTTTGCTCTCCCCCGTATTGATCAAATCACTGATGCTACGGCAGGTTGTGCACGTTTGAGCTTTCTGGATGCTTATTCTGGCTATCAGCAGATCAAGATGGCAGTTAAGGACCAGAAGAAGACGGCTTTCATCACCCCGTTTGGAGCCTTCTGCTATGTGTCTATGCCGTTTGAACTCAAGAGTGCCCAGGCAACTTATCAACGGTGTGTGCAGAATTGTCTTCACAATCAGATTGGGCGCAATGTTCATGCTTATGTGGATGACATAGTAGTGAAATCCAGAGAGGTGGAAACCTTGATATCTGATCTCAGAGAAACCTTTGACAATCTTCGGGTTTACAAAATGATGCTTAACCTGGAGAAGTGTGTATTTGGTGTGCCTGCATGCAAGCTTTTGGGATTCTTGGTCTCAAACAGGGGCATCGAGGCTAATCCGGAGAAGATTAAGGCAATCACTTCTTTGGCTAAACCGGCATGTATTAATGATGTTTAGCGATTGGCGGGTCGTGTTGCCGCTTTAAGTAGGTTCATAAGCCGGTTAGGTGAGAAGGCCCTACCGCTGTACCAATTGATGAAAAAGGCAGACACCTTTGTCTGGAGTGATGCTGCTAATGGTGCTTTTGAGGATTTCAAGAGGCAGTTATTTGAGCCGCCAGTTCTTGCGGCTCCCATTGACAAAGAGCCTTTGCTGTTATATGTGGCTGCTAATTCACGAGCCGTCAGTGTGGCAATTGTGGTAGAGCGCAAGGAGGCTGGTAAGGAACATCCGGTTCAACGACCGGTTTATTATGTCAGTGAGGTACTCATCAAGTCAAAACAAAGATATCCTCATTGGCAGAAACTTGTTTACGGGGTGTTCATGGCAAGCCGGAAGCTGAAGAATTACTTCCAAGGTCACCCTATCACTGTGGTAAGTTCTGCCCCCTTGGGAGACATTATTCAGAACAGAGAGGCTACAAGATGAGTCGCCAAATGGGCCATCGAGCTCGAGCCTCATGGTTTGAAGTACGTACCGCGCACTGCCATTAAGTCTCAAGCCTTGGTGGATTTCATCAACGACTGGACAGAGCTACAGGCACCTGAGGAGAAGCCCGATAACACTTATTGGATTATTCACTTTGATGGGTCCAGACAGTTGGAAGACTCGGGGGCTGGAGTTGTATTAACTTCCCCTCGAGGTGACAAATTTTGTTATGTGATCCGGCTTATGTTTCCTTGCACTAACAATGCAACTGAGTATGAGGCCCTGCTCCATGGTCTCCGGATGGACAAAGAGATGAACTTGAGCCGGGTAAGATGCTTAGGAGACTCAGACCTTGTAGCTCAACAGGTGTCAGGCAAGTGGGACTCTAAAGATCCCCTCATGGCGGCTTACCGTTGTGAAGTCAATGCTGTGACTGGATATTTCAAGGGTTACGTAGTGGAACACATTGATCGAAGGAAGAATGAGGCGGCGGATGCCTTAAGCTGACTGGGGTCTCAGCGTAAGCCGGTGCCGCCTAACACCTTTCTTGATGTTTTGCATAATCCTTCTATTAAGTTACCTACAGAAGAAGATCTGGCAATACCAGACCCGGAGGCACAGCTGGTGGCGGCTCTCCACGTTACCCCGGATTGGACAGTGCCTTATTTGGCTTACATGACCCAGGGAGATTTGCCTGAAGACGAGACCTTGGCAAGACAAATCGTCCGGCGATCCAAGTCCATGACAATTGTCAATAGCGAGTTACATCATTACAGCGTCACTGGAGCGATCCAACATTGCGTGTCACCTGCAGAGGGTCAGGAGATCCTTCGTGAAATTCATGAAGGTGATTGTGGTCATCACGCCGGCTCAAAATCTCTTATGGCCAAAGCTTTCCTTCATGGGTTTTATTGGCTGACGGCTCATGCTGATGCGGAAGACCTGGTCAGTAAATGTAACGGATGTCAGAAATTCTCACGACGAGCCCATGTGCCGGCTCAAGAATTGAGGATGATTCCAATTACCTGACCATTTGCAGTCTGGGGGCTCGATAGGGTCGGGCCTTTCAAAAGATCTAAGGATAAAAAGACTCACCTCTTGGTGGCGGTTGACAAGTTCACAAAGTGGGTGGAGGCGGAGCCAGTCAGTAAGTGTGATGCAGCCACAGCAGTCCAGTTTATGAAAAAGGTGATTTTTCGCTTTGGTTTTCCACACAGCGTCATAACTGATAATGGTACTAACCTTTCCAAAGGAGCTATGGAAGAGTTCTGTCAACGAGAGCATATCCGGCTTGACGTTTCAGCTGTAGCTCACCCTCAATCAAATGGTCAAGCAGAACGAGCCAATCAAGAAATCTTGAAGGGTATCAAGCCCCGGCTCTTGGTCCCTTTACAGCGGACGCCGGGTTGTTGGGTGGAGGAGTTACCTTCTGTTCTCTGGAGCATCAATACTACACCTAACAGATCTACGAGTTACACGCCTTTCTTTATGGTGTATGGAGCAGAGGCGGTCCTGCCAAGTGACATCCGTCATGATTCACCCCGTGTAGTGGCTTATGTTGAGGAAGACAATGAAAAAGCTTGGCAAGATGCACTTGACCTGTTGGATGAAGAGCGAGACTTGGCAATAGCCCGCTCGGCGATTTACCAGCAAGACCTACGCAGCTACCACAGCCGCCGGGTGAAGTCCAGAACCTTTCAGGAAGGCGACTTAGTGCTCCGACTCATCCAGGATCAATCTAACATGCACAAGCTATCCCCTCCTTGGGAAGGACCCTTTGTGGTCAGCAAGAATCTGAACAATGGATCATACTACCTTATCGACGTTCGGGAACACAAAGACTCATGTAAGTCGGAGGAGGAGACCCGTCGTCCGTGGAATATCGCTCATCTTCGGCCTTATTATGCTTGAGCCGTCGGCTCTAATGTGTATATACTTATACTATGTATATTATATAAAGCAATAAAGCAGGACCTCTGTCCTTTTTTCCACTCCCAAAAAGGTTTATGTGTTTTCCTTGTCAGGTGGTGGAGATGACCAAGGAGAAGCGGATCATATCTGAATCCGGCTTTCCTTTGGTCCGGCTTATGATCATATCTGAATCTAGCCGTGATCACTTGGGGGCTTCCTGTTCAAACATAGGTCGCATTCGAACCAAAGAGAACATAGCTGTCGATACCCACTTGATCGGCATACTGCCAAACCCACTTTGGGGGCTTCTTGATCATATCTGAATCATAGCTTAACTCCTTTTGGGTTTGACGTGGATCGTATTCGAATCAGCGTCATTAAACAAATCTTATGGTCACTTGGGGGCTTCCTGTTCAAACATAGGTCGTATTCAAACCAAAGAGAACATAGCTGTCGATACCCACTTGATCGGCATCGCCACAGCCACTGGGGGCTAACAGATCGTATCTGAATCTTAGCTCAACCCCTTTGGAACGGGTCACTGATCGTATTCGAATCAGAAACCCTTGAATTTTGTTCATCATATTTTACAAGTGCCAACATTAGATATCTTGTGACCCTCTTGAAGGTACAATGGAATACATTACAATCTTCCAGAATTAATATTAGTTACCTCAGGTTGTTAAGAACCAGGTGAACCTGTATGTGCCAATTTTCAGGAGTTAAGTTTACCCTCAGGGGTTGGTTCATATAAACCGGAAAAATAGCTGTAAGCACTACAGAGCAATGCAAGGTATTTCTGCAAAGGGCATAACAGATTCATATAAAGTATATAGTGAAGGCCATAAGCATACGCAAAGGCATAGCAAAACTCAAGGTATTTTTTACTCTATTACAAGACTCTCCGAGTGTGAATGATGCGACATTGTTTTCTACAACTACATGAGCAGGTGGCGCCTGATAATCTACTCTTGGGGTTGATTTGAAACCTCCGGGTTATCCTTCTCCGCCTCTCCGCCGGCTGCTTTGTCCTGGAAGGATGATGAGGCCCAGTCAATGCCACTCAGGGCCTCAAACTCAGCTTCATCATCTATTAAACCGGTTGGGTCAACTTCAGGAGCAAAGGTGTGCTTACGGGTTGGAGGGATCAAGCTGACGTCGTCGTAATGCGGTGTGGGGATTCTCCGATTCTCCTTATCATAACCCGGCTGACACTTGGAGAGGTCAATGTCGTTCCCAATAAGAGTAGCCACCGGACGTATATCTTTCACACAGGCGGTGAAATCTTTATCAGTAAACACGGTGCCATCTTCCTTTAAACTTGGATACCCAAGAGCAATATCAGCAGGGTCTAGTTCTGGAAGCCACGCCTTGGCCCGGCTCAATGCGGCTATAGCTCCGGCTCTTGCAGATGCTCGTCTTAACTCTTGGATCTGCTGAGGTAGCACAGGAAGCCGCTTCAGCACATCTTGCAGGAGATAGGGAACATCATTTGATAAAGACGCAACGGCCAGGGCACGTTGTGACCCGGTGTAGAGCTGTTCCACCAGAGTATAAACCGCCTTCAGCTTGATCACCGTGTTCTGCTTGAGATTTGTGCTCCTGGGGCCTGCGTTATTAAGCATAAGGTGAGTTAGAGGAAACAACCGAAAAGGTCGTTCAAGGAGTTTTGCAGTGTTTAAGATTTGAGTAAGTCACTCACCAAAGATTGCTGAGACCATTCGAGATATATGGCGCTTTAAGTCGGACAGTTCGGCCATTGTTTCCGCCAGCGATGCCTCTGCTGTCTCGGCCCGGGTCACTAGTGCGGCCTTTTCATCAGCCCAAATTTTCTTCTCCGATTCAAAATTTTGCTTCAGCTTCTCTTGTTCAGAGACGCTAAATTCAAATTTGGAGTTAGCCATTTGAGTTTCAGTCTCCTGGGCTGCCACGCGGTTCTTCAGGTCAACAATTTCCGATTCAAATTGACTTATCATGACCTGCATTGCACCAGATAACACTCAAGATTCCGGTAAATAGTGTTAAGTCCCAAGCACTTTGCAAGCAAAGGTATTTGGCACTTGGGGGCTAATGAATCCTGAAGAATTTTCAATTACTACTCCGGTTCATGGAAATTAAAGTCCCAAACACTTTACAAGCAAAGATGTTTAGCACTTGGGGGCTAATGTGTATCGCAAGTGTTACCGGGTTAAAAGTCTTTTTACTAAGCTGGATAAGCAGTGCTAGGCATTTTTCAAAAGTCTACATCATATTTACTTATAAGCAATAGACTTGGGGGCTGGTACAGTAAGTATGGTTAAAGAAAGCTAGCATAAGTCATACCTCAGATTTCTGCTGTATCTGCTTCACCATGTCAATTTCCAGTTCACGGCTGCTATGTACTTGATTGATATAGCCGGAGACGATCTCTCCGATACTCAAATGAGTATAGTCAGTGACATCCAGCTTGGCCTTTCGGTGTTCTACCAACTCTTCTTTAGAGCACCTATCAAGTACAGATGGCTGTGCCGGTTCAACAAACTGAGTTTTGAGGATCTCAACTTCCGTATCACTTGCTTTGGCGGAGCTAGGAGCCTCCGGGTTACCAGACTTGTTGAAGATTTTCTCAGTAGGCGGGTCAGAGGAAGATATAGGAGCGTCATGAGATGTTTGAGGCGGCGGCTCGTGAGCAGGGGCATCAGGAGCAGCTGTGCCCAGCTCTGGGTCAGTCACAACCGGCTCTTGGGGCGGCTTATTCTTTTTTGCCCTTTTGCTGGGATTTACTTGCACACTGCGGGAAAAGTAGACATGTTAAATACGAAAAGTATGAGTAAAATAAAGGCATAAGGGACAACAAGTTTATATTACCCGGGAGCAGTTTTGAAGGCTGGCATGTTGGACTGTATAGACTCACCGGAGGAAGGTGAAATATCCTGATAATTGGAGTCAGAAGAATTGAGAGGATAAAAAATGAAACCCGCCAAAGTAAAAAGAAGGTGTGAATCGGAGGTAACCTCAGCCTGGCATTTCCTGGTTACATCAGGTAAGCCGGAGGAGAGTTCCGCGTCTTTGCTGGTCCGGGTCTGCCTCCGACTCTCATAAATCTGTCGCTTCAAAAGAAAGTCAGGTTCTTGGTAAGCCAAAGGATGTGAAAATCTTACTTTCCGGGTTACTCTTCGAATTTTCTGACGCGGCTGAAGCTCGGAGTCGGAGGAGATTATAATTACCTCTTCCTCGATGGGTTGGCTGTTGCCCGTGTCTTCCTGAAAGAAGGTTAGTATCAGTAAGGTAGTGATAAAGGAGAAAGGGAAATTCAAAGGTTACCTCTTCCTCATTATCATCAGTATCATCAAGCTGAAATAGCTCAGAGGCGCTTGGCTTCCTCTTCCTTGAGGTGGTGGGCTTGGTGGTTTTCTTTTCGGCTCTCTTGGCCGCCCTGGCTTTCTTGGCTGCCTCATGATCATATTGGGTTTTCCAGAAGTTATCATTTGCCTGTAAAAGGTTATAACGGGTTATGTGTAAGAATACAGCCTAACATGATAAAAAAGAGAGAGAGATAATAATAACCCGACGGCTGGAAACTTACTGCAGGGGCCGGGTTCTTCTGGCAAAAAAGTAGTAAGCCGAAGGCGTTACTATTCACTGTGCCCTCCTTCAACAAGGTCTGAGTTGTAGCTTCCACTATGTCATCTGGTAAGTCATCAGGGCTATGACGCTGAGGGTCATCTTTCTCGCCTGAATAATTACACATTAAGCCGGGGCGGCGGCTTAACGAAATTATTCTCCAAGCAACCCAGACTCGGACCAGGTCAATGCCATCTAAGCCGTTCCCTAAAAGAGCTTTTATCTTCTTGATTTTGGGGGTGAGTGGCAGACGTTTAGTAGCTGCCAACTTATCCGGCAGTGGGTGAGTAGGTTCAAGGCGCAATGCACGGAAGCCGGGCAGCGGGTTTTCACCAGCCGGAGAAGTGTCCTGGCAGTAGAACCACGTTTGGTTCCAGTCCTTTGGATGACTCGGCAGTTCAGCATAAGGGAAAAGGCAGTCTCTTCATCGCTGAATCGAGATGCCACCAAGTTCTAGACTGGGTCCGTTGGCGCGTTCATTCTGCCGGTTCAAATAGAACAACTCCCTGAACAAAAGTAGGCTGGGTCCTTCTCCAAGGTAGACCTCACAGAAAACTTGAAAGTTGCAGATATTTGACACCGAATTGGGCCCGATGTCTTGAGGTCTTAAGCCAAAGAAGTGCAAAACGTCTCTAAAGAATTTTGAACCGGGAGGAGCAAATCCCCGGCTCATGTGATCGGTGAAAATGATCACCTCCCCTTCCTTGGGTTGAGGTTTCTCTTCAGATGGGTCAGGAGCGCGATAAGACATAGCATCCTTCTTGGGCAGATGGCCAGACTTTACAAACTCGGACAGTTTGCTCTCCGTAACAATGGACGGGACCCAGTTGCAGGTAATCGGAGGCTTAATAGTTTTGGGTGCCATTGGGTAAGTTGAAGCCTACAACAAGATAAAGGAAATTTTCCGGTTCATTATAACCCGGAGAATAAGCATTATTGGGTTATCTGAGATGGCGGCTTAAGAAGGGGCCTAATGACATACAGGTAACTATGTGATAATGATTAGTAGCTGCAGGTACTAAAGATGATTAAGGTTTTCTTAAGTCACCATAAGCAAGCGGTGCTGACAAACTGGCATTATTTTAAACCGGTCACATGAATTATTATGGCTAAAGCAGAGTCAACAGATGCGGTTTTTTGGTTAAGTGTGGGACAAACATGTTTCACAAGTTGCAATCATTATTTTGGATCAAACGAGGTTCTGAGAAAGAAAATATTTCTAGACCTAAAAACAGTACAGAGAAGTTCATATACTCGCGGAGGATTTCCAGAACAAGGGAAATGATATCTGTTCTTATACAGGATAAGCACGAATATTTTCCGTAGCAGTTCTATGTTTTTTCTATAATCTAAACAAAGGCATTAGAGGTGAAATTAATGGAGGTCTGTATCGGGCGGTGATGAACACCGACGAACTCAAGATGATTTCAAGACAGATCTGAGAAAGGGGAAAAGAGGAACTCACAGATGCGGAAGAGCTGCGGAGGGTCGCCGTCGTCTTCTGGTCGGAATCAGGGTGATGCAGCGGCCTGAGTCGGTGAAGACGAGGAGTTCGATGGCGGTGGCGGCGGAGCTTGAGCAGCAAAGGAAGAAGTGTGAGGAGGAAGACAACTGAGGGAAATGGAGAAGGCCCAGGTCGCATCTACTTATAAGGAGGGGCCGACCAAGACGGCGCAAAAAAAGAGGAGACCAAAGCATCATTATCGAGCGGCCCCGACGCCTCGATTCTCGGGATGGTCGGTAAAGGAAATGATTCGTTGGAGGATATGATGGATTAAAATATAAATTTTATTGAAGATGACGTCACAGAGATTTGACCCGGATCCGGATGATGACGTCACAGCGGGTTAGAATTTCCGCGCAAAACAGAAGACTAAGGGCTAGTTTATAAGGTTTTTAAAGATTGACATGAACCGGTTCAAATCAATCTGGGGCCTAATGTTGCGGATGTAATTATGTACGTAAGCCACCCAGGAGGGGCCGGGTTACGCAAAGAGAAGCCCATCTGAAGCCCAAGACCAAGAGGTGAAGATGGCGGTTCAGTAAAGGGTCTAAAGGCCCACAGACCATTTAGGGCCCATGGTGATAAACCGCCATGAGGGTGCGACTTGTATTGTAAGGTAGAAATAACTAGTCACCGAGCCGGACACTGTTTATGAGCCGGCCGGGACTCTGTAAGCCGTAGGGCGTCGACCCGTGTATATAAGGGGACGACCCGCTGGCGGCTTAGGGACAGAAGAAACAAGAGATCGAGAACCGGGCATAGCGTATCTCGCTCACTGGTCATCGAAACCTCAAGCAATTCCAACCCAACTAGACGTAGGCCTTCCTTCACCGTAAGGGGCTGAACTAGTATAACCCTCGCGTGTCCTTTGTCCTGATTAACCCCTTTAAGCTTCCTAGTTGCGATGGCTCCACGATCAAGTCCTTGCAAGAGGACATCTGCCGTGACAATTCCACGACACTTTGTCCCGTGTCCGGATGAGACTCTACTTGGCGTGGAAGGCAAGCTAGGCAATACGGATATGTATATCTCCTCCTTTGTAACCAACCTTGTGAAACCCTAGCCCCCTCCGGTGTCTATATAAACCGGAGGGTTTTAGTCTGTAGGACAACAGACAATCATACCATAGGCTAGCTTCTAGGGGTTAGCCTATTTGATCTCGTGGTAGATCAACTCTTGTAATACTCATATCATAAAGAACAATCAAGCAGGACGTAGGGTATTACCTCCATCAAGAGGGCCTGGACCTGGGTAAACATCGTGTCCCCTGCCTCCTATTGCCATCCGCCTTAGACGCACAGTTTGGGACCCCCTACCCGAGATCCGCCGGTTTTGACACCGACGTTGGTGCTTTCATTGAGAGTTCCACTGTGTCGTCATCATAAGGAGGATGGCTCGCCTCTTTGTCAAGGACAACATCATCTCTGGGGGAGCCATGGCTGTAGGCCAAACTCTCCGACTAAGCGGCTTTGTCATGACCGCCCGCTTGGCCGCTGAGCCTATGATGACCTCTTGGGTCATCGAAAATAGCCTTGGATCGAAATTTGCCGACCTGATGGATCCAATGGAGCTCTCCTCTTTGAACAAGCTCTTGGATCGCATTGCCGCTCTGGGAGTCACTACGGACTACGATCGGATCGGGCTTAAACCCGACCAAAGCGAGATTAGCTCTACGCCGGTCACCCATCAAATAGCGATGGTGGAGGAGCAATGCGGCGATTCTCCCTCTATCCTGAGGACGAACTATGTTTGTATTCCCGAGCTCTCCGAACAGGATACTCGCTCACAGGAGGACACCGCCCTAACCCTGAATCCAGAATCAGGTCGCATACCGAACCCACAGGGCAACATCCTGGAGCCCAAACTTCCAAGATCGGAAACTCCTCTGCCCCGGGATCATAGATTGGCTCAAGGTCTGGACTTAAATCCACCCACCCACCTAGATACAAACGATCTTTCCCACATTAGGCAAGCGCCCCAAGAGACAGTACATCACTATAGGGCCAAATTCCTTCTTGTAATGAACAAGGTCAAGGACTGTCGCGAGGCAAATGCAATTTCGTTCTTTTGCAACAATTGCATGGACAAGGGAGTCCTCAACGCCATAAGTCGCCGTGACGTAGCACACTTCGCTGACCTGGCGGCCATAGTACGGAAATACTGTGCGATGGAAAGTGCCTGGAAAACCCACACACAATTTTGGGATAATCCGGCTCTAACAAAACCCCCAGTCCGAACTAAAAGGGTGCACTCTCAGAAGTCGCCCGACTCAATTACAAAGAAGAAAAAGCCCACTACAGGGCGTGGAACCGTATTGGAGGGATGGCTTAACGGGCCCTGCAAAATCCATAGTACACGGGATACCATATCAACACACAGCCTTAGAGCATGTTGGGTACTCCGGCAGGTGGCCAAAAGCGGTGAGGATCTTCTCACCCAAAATACCTCAGAGCACCTTCCCACGGATACCAATACAGTATTAACGGTCTTTGAGACCTTCGCCTCAAATAATAGGCACAAGCGAGCACTCCGCAGCCTTGACGAAGTCTGCCACGTGGCAGCAATAAATCCATGGAGCGACACGGCTATCACCTTCAATGCTAGTGACGAACCTAAATTACGAACAGCCCAAGCACCAGCCGCTTTGGTCCTCAGTCCAATTGTGGACAGCTTTCGGCTCACTAAGGTGTAGCGGATTAAACCTCATTTATGAGGAAACTCTCCAAAAAATGGAAATAGACAGCAACCGTATTGAGCAAAGCAGTACGACCTTCCGAGGAATCATCCCTAGTTGGGAGGTACGTTGCGCTGGGAAAATCACACTTGATGTGGTATTCGGCACTCCGGAGAATTACAGGTCCGAAGAAATTACATTCAAAGTGGCCTCTTTCAGTAGCGGATACCACACCCTTCTAGGGCGGGAGGCATTCACGATTTTTCAAGCCATACCCCATTACGGGTACATGATGCTCAAAATGCCCGGACCCAAGGGAATTATCACTCTAGTTAGTGATCCGGACATAGCACTCCACGCCGAGAACAAAATAGCCGCACTAGCCCTCGAGGCATTATCCGAAGCCCTTGTGGCGGAGGAGTTAACCTCTCTGCGCTCCACGGTGGACAGGGACGACGTGATACTAGACAAAAGATCCAAGTCCACCTCCTTTAAACTAATGGACGAAATAGTTAAATTCCAAGTCCATCCAACGGACCCTACAAAAACAGCATCCATCGGGGCACAGTTAGACCCCGCTATAGACGCCGCACTACTGGAGTTTCTGCGCGAGAATTGGGATATATTCGCCTGGCATCCTTCAGACATGCCAGGAATCCCATGCAGATTGGCCGAGCATAGCCTTAATATTCTAAAAGGATTCAAGTCGGTCAAGCAGACTCTTCGGCGTTTCTCTGAACCTAAGCGACAAGCCATGGGAGAGGAGCTGGCCAAGCTACTGGAAGCTGGATTCATTAAAGAAATAAAACATCCAGATTGGCTAGCAAACCTGGTGATGGTACCAAAGAAGGACAAATCCTGGCGCCTATGTGTCGACTTCAAAGACGTTAATAAGGATTGCCCAAAGGATCCCTTCCCACTCCCTCGCATCCATCAAATCATCAACGCTACTGCAGGACACGAATCATTGTGCTTCCTCGACGCATACTCCGGTTACCACCAGATTAAGATGGTAGAGTCTAATCAAGCCACAACGGCATTCATCACGCCATACGGCCCCTTCTATTTTAACACAATGCCCTTTGGGCTCAAAAACGCCGGTGCAACATATCAGCGCATGATCCAGACATGTCTGGAAAAGCAGATCGGTAAGACTATGGAGGCATATTCATGAGGACATCAATACCATTGTTACACCCACAGCCCCTGCTGCTATACATACTGGACCAATTACTAGAGCTCGCGCACGCCAATTGAATTATCAGGTACTTTCGTTTCTTGGTAACTATTCTAATGTTCATGAGAATATGATGCTGCCTAAATTGGATACATTTACCTTGCTTACAAATGAAGGGCCTAGCTTGGACAAGAAAGATGAACCTTGGAACAAGTTCAAGCGTGGAGATGATGGCATGCGTAAGGGGATCCAGAACGGAGTTACAAGTGATGATTTCAGGACTTTGAAGCCACCATAAGGAGTGCATGAAGCCTTGGACGAAATATACAAGATGCCACTTCATAAATTTCGTCAAGAGGCTATTTTAGGTGCTGCGTCACCTTATTATTGGGCCAGGCCCATGTATTTTCGAAATACTTAAGTATAGACTGTTTTTAGAGTCCGTATGTGTGGGGAAACAAGAGTTAGGGTTGGTTTCGGACCCCTCCTCCAAGGGCCACGAAATTCCCCCCTCTTCCTCCATATATACAGCCCTTAGGGCGTCGTTTAGACTTTGAATTTTGTTTAGATTAAAAGTTCGCCATAGCTGCAACTTCGCGTACTTCGTTTGTGTCCAACGACCAGACCAAGACGTCACAGAACCCCACCTTGATCAATAAAACTTTCATCTTATATTCGCAATATCCAGATTGCAATCTCAGTTTCTTGCTTGTTCTTCGTTTGCTCGTAGGAAACAGGCCCTCATGGTCAGGTTGATCGTGCTCCGGCGTGGTCAATAACCCCTCGGAGATGGTTTAGCGATTGCTAAGGCGCGACATCCTCGCACGTTCGTAGTCGGATCGTCAAAGTCGACTTCCTCTAAAACGATAGCCACCATCTCATCGAAAGACGGGACACCTTTGCCTCTATCAAGTGGTATCAGATTTCCAGGTTGCTCGGTGAGATTTTATAGTTTTTCGTACATTAGGTCGAGTCTGTTCTTCATACCTATAGTCCAGGAAAAAGCCAAAAAAAATTAGGGTTAGGTCATCATATCCGAACCAATCTGAGCCTTTGCATAGTCTTTTTAGAGTTTTGCTTTGTTGAATTTGTGGTTGCATCGCCGTGTCGAGTTGCTGGTCTTAGCGTCTAGTCCCTTAGAGTTTCGAGTTCTGTTCACAGGTCGTCACGCCGCTGCCGCACCATCGTCATCATCATTACCATATACCACCACCCCACCATATACATCGCCGCTGCCATATACAACCACCAATCCGAGTCCACATATACCATCGCCATATACCACCACCAATTCGAGTCTAGATATACCATCGCCATATACTACCACCAATCCGAGTCAAGATATACCACCAGTCCGAGTTCCACCAGATTCATCTCCGCCACCAGTCCAAGTCCAGTATTTGTTGCTTTGTTTTCGAGTTCCAGATCATGCCATACTTCGAGTCGTGACAGAGTAGGACTCCCGAGATTCCGTGCTACCCGCAGTAGAAAAATAGTTCCAAACTAAAAAAAAACTAAGTCTGGAAAATTCTGGCTAGGCAGTTTTTAGACCATTTGTAGACTTTTTCAAAAAAAAATTGTTGCGGGGCAAAAAAAAGAGGAAAAAAGTGCAAAAAAAGTGAAAAAAATGAAAAAAAATTCAGAGAGTGCTCCTCCCTTGTTTACGTGTCGCGTCGTGATTTTGTTCATGTTCTAGGCTCGCGTCTCTAGTACGGTCTAGCCTAGGACCAGCACAGTACCGTCGTTGAGCATTTATTCAACATTGCATCTCTGAATTGATTATTGCTGACCCTTTTTGCTACCATATTATAAGTCTTCCCAGCTCCACGTACATCTACGTCGTGCGTTTGACTCTCCCTGGTAATCGCTCTATCCAAGCTTTGAGAGTTTTGACTACGACGGTTGTCGATCACCGCCTGCTGCTGGGTAAGAACTGGTAAGAATTTGAGATTTGCTTGACGGATTTGTGACATCCACCACCACCTCTTATTAGTAGTCTGTAGGATCATATTATTGTGTGTTTCTATTGCTGCTAACCATGGCAAGATCACAAGCCGACGAGACTGACTGGGAGAACATGAGAATAAGGAGTTGAATGATAAATTTCAGCAAATGATGAGTGGATAGGTGCAAGATGTGCTAAACAGATTTGAAGAGGCCATGGAGACGATAGATGGCATGGAGAAGACGTTCGAAACAAAGATCGATAACAAGTTCAATGAATTGCTCGCGCGTCTTCCACCACCACCACCGGCTGCCCCTAACACACCTCTACAACAACAACAACAACAACAACAACAACAACAACGTCGCTTTCCAAATCAAGTGGGACGAGCACAGAGCATTCCCATTGACCCTGGGCAAAATTCTGGTGCCGCTGTTGATGCTTCAGCCGCTCCTGCTGCTACTGCAGAGGTGGAGGACCATTTCGAGGATGAGGTTGACCAAAATCAAAACTACGTGCAACCACCAGCACCACCACCACCAGGTCGTCCTCATGCATATCATCGCAATGGTAGGGATGCACCACCACCTGAGGTACATGACCATCTTCCTAAACTAAAATTGAATATTTCACCATTTGAGGGTAGATATGTTCCTGATATATATCTTACTTGGGAGTTAGAAACTGAACAACGATTTACATGTTTAGAATATCCTGAGGAGAGACGTGTTCCCGCTGCTGTTTATGCTTTCACTAGCTTTGCATGTGTTTGGTGGTCTGAACATTGTAGACTATCCTATTCCAACTACTTGGGCTGCTTTGAAAACTGCTATGCCTACTCGTTGGGTTCCACCATATTATCAACGTGAATTACTTCAAAAATTGCAGCGTTTAAGACAAGGAAAAAATTCTGTAGAAGAATATTATCAGGAATTACAAACTGTCATGATTAGATGTGGTATTGTTGAGGAGAATGAAGCTATGCTAGCACATTTTATGGGTGGATTGAATAGAGAGATTCAGACCATTCTAGAGTATAAGGAGTATACTAATATCACTCGTTTATTCCATCTCGCTTGTAAAGTTGAACGTGAAGTGCAGGATCGACAGGCATTGGCGCGAACTAACTTTTCTGCAGGTCGATCTTCATCATGGACACCACGTGCATCCTCTACTTCCACTCCACCAGCACCTCCATCAGGTGCCACCTCCAGCCGTGATACAAGAAAGTAGGCACAACAACCACTATCTGCCAAGAGCACACCTGCCGGACCTGCGAAGAGCTCTTCTTCGTCCATGGCATCAACAGGGCACACAAGTGATATTATTTGTCGTCGTTGTAAGGGAAGAGGACATTTTGCGAGAGAATGCCAATCTCAGCGTGTGATGATTAAACTGAGGATGGTGGGTATGAGTCCGCTAGTGACTATGATGAGGAGACTTTGGCTCTTATTGCACGTGAAGAACACGGTCGAGATGATTCTGATCATGAGACGCAATACATGGCTCCTGAAGATGCTGATAGGTATGAAAGTTTAGTTGCTCAACATGTTTTGAGTGTGCAGGTCACACAAGCTGAGCAAAATCAGAGGCATAATTTGTTCCATACAAAGGGAGTTGTGAAGGAACGTTCTGTTCGCGTCATCATAGATGGAAGGAGCTGCAATAACTTGGCTAGCATGGAGATGGTGGAGAAGCTATCTCTCACCACAAGACCACATCCACATCCTTACTACATCCAATGGTTCAACAACAGTGGCAAGGTTAAGGTAACACGTACTGTACGTGTGCATTTTAGTATCTCTACATATGCTGATTATGTTGATCGTGATGTGGTACCTATGCAAGCATGTTCCATATTAGTTGGTAGACCATGGCAATTTGATAAAAAAATTGTACACCATGGTAGAAACAATCAGTATACTCTTGTTCATCAGGATAAAAGTATTACTTTGCTTCCTATGACTCCTGATTCCATTTTGAAATATGATATTAATAGAGCTAATAAAGCAAAACAGGAGAAAAATAAAAAGTGAAAATCAGATTGTGGCAAAAGAATTTGAGCAACAAATGCAGCCAAATAATAAACCATCTAGTGTTGCTTCTAAAATTAAATTGAAAAGTGCATGTTTAATTGCCACCAAATCTGATATTGATGATTTAGATTTTAGCAAATTTGTTTGCTATGCTTTTGTGTGCAAAGAGGCATTATTTTCATTCGAGGACGTGCCTTCCTCTTTGCCTCCTGCTATCACTAACATTTTGCAGGAGTTCACTGACGTCTTTCCACAAGACGTGCCACCGGGATTACCACATATTCGAGGAATTGAGCATCAAATTAACTTAATTCCCGGTGCATCATTACCCAACCGTGCACCATACCGTACCAATCCAGAGGAGACGAAGGAGATTATGCGCCAAGTACAAGAATTGCTCGACAAAGGTTATATACGCGAATCCCTTAGTCCCTGTGTTGTTCCTATCATTTTAGCGCCGAAAAAGGATGGTGCATCACGTATGTGCGTTGATTGTAGAGGCATTAATAATATTACTATTCCTAGGCTAGATGATATGCTTGATGAATTGAGTGGCTCTACAATATTCTCCAAAGTTGATTTGCGTAGTGGATACCATCAAATTCGTATGAAATTGGGAGATGAATGGAAAACAGCATTTAAAACTAAGTTTGGATTATATGAGTGGTTAGTCATGCCTTTTGGGTTAACTAATGCACCTAGTACTTTCATGAGGTTAATGAACGAAGTTTAACGTGCTTTCATCGGATGATTTGTGGTAGTTTACTTTGATGACATATTGATTTATAGCAAATCTTTGGAGGAACATTTGGAACATTTATGTGCTGTTTTTATTGCTCTACGTGATGCACGTTTGTTTGGTAACCTTGGAAAGTGCACCTTTTGCACCGACCGAGTATCTTTTCTTGGCTATGTTGTTACTCCACAGGGAATTGAAGTTGATAAAGCCAAGATTGAAGCTATTGAGAGTTGGCCGCAACCCAAAACGGTCACACAAGTGAGGAGTTTCCTTGGCCTCGCTGGTTTCTATAGACGTTTTGTGAGATATTTCAGCACCATTGCTGCACCTCTCAACGAGCTTACAAAGAAGGATGTGCCTTTTGTTTGGGGTACCACACAGGAAGAAGCCTTCACGGTATTGAAAGATAAGTTGACACATGCTCCTTTACTCCAACTTCCTGATTTTAATAAGACTTTTGAGCTTGAATGTGATACTAGTGGAATTGGATTAGGAGGTGTGTTATTACAAGATGGCAAACCTGTTGCATACTTTTCTGAAAAATTGAGGGGGCCTAGTCTGAACTATTCTACTTATGACAAAGAATTATATGCTCTTGTTCGGACCTTAGAAACATGGCAACATTATTTATGGCCCAAGGAATTTGTTATACATTCTGATCATGAATCTTTGAAACACATTAAAAGTCAAGCAAAACTGAACCGTAGACATGCTAAATTGGTTGAATTCATTGAGACTTTTCCTTATGTCATTAAACACAAGAAGGGTAAAGAAAATGTTATTGCTGATGCATTGTCTCGTCGCTATACTATGCTTTCACAACTTGACTTTAAAATATTTGGTTTGGAGACCATCAAAGATCAATATGTGCATGATGCTGAATTTAAAGATGTATTGCAGAATTGTAAGGAAGGGAGAACTTGGAACAAGTTTGTTCTTAATGATGGATTTGTGTTTCGTGCTAACAAGCTATGCATTCCAGCTAGCTCCGTTCGTCTTTTGTTGTTGCAGGAGGCGCATGGAGGAGGATTAATGGGACACTTTGGCCTCACAAAGATGGAGGATATACTTGCTACACATTTCTTTTGGCCAAAGATGAGACGGGATGTTGAGTGTTTTGTTGCTCGCTGCACTACATGTCAAAAAGCTAAGTCATGACTCAATCCTCATGGTTTATATATGCCTTTGCCTGTACCTAGTGTTCCTTGGGAGGATATATCTATGGACTTTGTTTTAGGTTTACCTCGAACAAAGAAGGGGAGGGATAGCATATTTGTTGTCGTGGATAGGTTCTCGAAAATGGCACACTTTATACCATGTCATAAAAGCGATGATGTTGTTAATGTTGCTGATTTGTTCTTTCGTGAAATTATTCGCTTGCATGGTGTGCCAAATACTATTGTTTCAGATCGTGATATTAAATTTCTTAGCCACTTTTGGAGATGTTTATGGGCTAAGTTGGGGACTAAGCTGCTTTTTAGTACTACTTGTCACCCCCAAACTGATGGACGAACTGAAGTAGTCAATAGAACATTGTCTACTATGCTTAGGGCTGTTTTGAAGAATAACAAGAAAATGTGGGAAGAATGCTTGCCTCATATTGAATTTGCTTGCAATCGTTCATTGCATTCTACTACTAAGATGTGCCCTTTTGAAATTGTGTATGGTTTCCTACCTCGTGCACCTATTGATTTGTTGCCTCTTCCATCTTCGGAGAAGGTTAATTTTGATGCTAAAGAACATGTTGAATTGATTTTAAAAATGCATGAGTTAACTAAGGAAAACATTGAGCGTATGAATGCTAAATATAAACTTGTTGGAGATAAGGGTAGAAAACATGTTGTGTTTGCACCTGGAGATCTTGTTTGGTTACATTTGCGTAAGGATAGATTTCCTAATTTGTGCAAATCAAAGCTAATGCCATGTGTTGATGGTCCTTTTAAGGTGTTAGAGAAAATAAATGATAATGCATATAAACTTGAGCTGCCTGCAGATTTTGGGGTTAGTCCCACTTTTAACATTGCACATTTGAAGACTTATTGGGGTGAGGACGATGAACTTTCGTCGAGGACGACTTCATTTCAAGAAGGGGAGGATGATGAGGACATCAATACCATTATTACACCCACAACCCCTGCTGCTATACATACTGGACCAATTACTAGAGCTCGCGCACGCCAATTGAATTATCAGGTACTTTCATTTCTTGGTAACGATTCTTATGTTCATGAGAATATGATGCTGCCTAAATTGGATACATTTGTCTTGCTTACAAATGAAGGGCCTAGCTTGGACAAGAAAGATGAACCTTGGAACAAGTTCAAGCGTGGAGATGATGGCATGCGCAAGGGGATCCAGAATGGAGTTACAAGTGATGATTTCAGGACTTTGAAGCCACCATAAGGAGTGCATGAAGCCTTGGACAAAATATACAAGATGCCACTTCATAAATTTCGTCAAGAGGCTATTTTAGGTGCTGCGTCACCTTATTATTGGGCCAGGCCCATGTATTTTCGAAATACTTGAGTATAGGCTGTTTTTAGAGTCCGTATGTGTGGGGAAACAAGAGTTAGGGTTGGTTTCGGACCCCTCCTCCGAGGGCCACGGAATTCCCCCCTCTTCCTCCATATATACATCCCTTAGGGCGTCGTTTAGACTTTGGGTTTTGTTTAGATTAAAAGTTCGCCGTAGCTGCAACTTCGCGTACTTCGTTTGTGTACAATAACCAGACCAAGACGTCATAGAAGCCCACCTTGATCAATAAAACTTTCATCTTATATTCGCAATATCCAGATTGCAATCTCAGTTTCTTGCTTGTTCTTCGTTTGCTCGCAGGAAACATGCCCTCATGGTCAGGTTGATCGTGCTCCGGCATGGTCAATAACCCCTCGGAGTTGGTTTAGCGATTGCTAAGGCGCTACGTCCTCGCACATTCATAGTCGGATCGTCAAAGTCGACTTCCTCTAAAATGATAGCCACCATCTCATCGAAAGACGGGACACCTTTGCCTCTGTCACATATGTAGACTATGTGTTCATTAAAACCAGACACGTCGACTCTTTAATAGATGACTTGAGGCTCACGTTCACCAATCTCCGAACATACGACATTAAGCTCAGTCCGGAAAAATGTGTTTTCGGCGTTCCCGCCGGAAAGCTCCTAGGCTTCATCGTCTCCAGTAGAGGAATTGAAGCAAATCCGGCTAAAATCCGAGCTCTGTCGCAGTTGGCTATCCCAACTGACCTCAAGTAAATCCAGAAATTGATTGGATGTGTGGCGGCTTTAAGCCGCTTTATCTCCCGATTAGGAGAAAATGCACTTCCCCTTTATCGCCTTCTTCGGCGCACCGAACACTTCGAGTGGACAGACGTAGCCATGGCCGGACTGGAAGAAATAAAAGCCATCCTGGCCACCAACCCAATCCTGGCCGCACCAACTGTTGGCGAACCAATGCTATTATATATAGCGGCAACTCACCAAGTTGTAAGCGCAGTGCTCGTCGTCGAACGAGAGATCGACGGACATAAATTCCCACTTCAAAAGCCGGTATATTATGTATCCATCGTCCTCATTCCATGCAAATCACGGTACCCACATTACCAAAAGATAGCATACGCGGTATTTATGGCATCCCGGAAATTACGACACTACTTTCAAGAGTGTTCGATTACGGTGGCCTCCGAAGTACCATTCAATGACATAATAAACAACCGCGATGCCACGGGCCGGATTGCCAAATGGGCCATCGAGCTCCTCCCGTTCGACATAACATATAAGCCACGATGAGCCATTAATTCGCATGTACGGGCCGATTTTGTAGCCGAATGGACAGAAGCCGAACTCCCTAAAGAGTACGGCGCATACTCCAATTGGATCATGCACTTCGACGGCTCTAAAATGCTGGCTGGTCTGGGGGCTGGCGTCGTCTTGACGTCCCCCACTGGAGGTACGGTGCAATACGTGCTCCAAATACTATATACAAACTCCAATAACGCAATCAAATACGAGGCCCTATTACATGGCCTCCGGATGGCAGTCTCCATGGGTATCCAACGCCTAGAGGTGCGTGGGGACTCGAACCTTGCAATATCCCAAATAAATGGAGACTTCGATGCCAAGGATCCGAAAATGGCGGCATATCGCAACGCCGTCCTCAAAATGTCAGCTCGGTTCGAGGGGCTCGAATTCCACCATGTGTCTTGGGAAAACAACCAGGCAGCGGACATCCTAACCCGTATCGGCGCTAAACGCGACCCTGTCCCACCGAACATCTTCCTAGAAATACTGTTTAAACTATCCGTGGTATGGGAAGGGGACACCGGCAAAAATAGTCCGGACCCGGCCACAACCCCATATACCGAATACTCTGACACAATCGGAGGCTTTGCCACCGAAATAACAGCTTTAGCCCACGAGATAATGGCCGTCATCGCCCCGTGGACAGAACCATTCCTGGCCTACCTAACTAGATAGGAATTACCCGAGGACCAAAATGAGGCCCGCTGCATAGTGCGGCGATCTAAAGCCTACAATGTCCATGAGGGGGAGCTTTATAAGAAAAGCACAACCGGAGTTCTTCAAAGGTGCATCTCCGAAGAGGAAGGGCAGAAGCTTCTGGCAGAAATCCATGCCGGACTTGGCGTCTACCATGCCGCAGCTAGGGACCTTGTAAGCAAGGCCTTCCGTATAGGTTTTTATTGGCCAACGGCCCGGGGAGATGCACAACATCTGGTACAACATTGTGTCGGTTGCCAGCTTTTTGCAAATCAAAGTCACATGCCACCTACCGCCCTCCAAACAATCCCCATTACTTGGCCCTTTGTGTTCTGGGGGCTCGATATGGTTGGACCCCTCAAAGGGGGAACCCATAAGAAAAAATACTTACTGGTCATGGTGGATAAATTCACCAAATGGATAGAAGCCAAACCTGTCAAAACGGCTGAATCCGGACCGGTGATAGACTTCATATCTGGGGTTGTACACCGTTATGGCGTCCCCCACAGCATCATCACTAACAATGGCACGAATTTTATAGCCGACGAGGTGAAACTTTGGTGCAGTAACATGGGCATCAAGCTCGATTATGCTTCTGTCTATCATCCGCAAACTAACGGTAAAGTTGAACGAGCGAATGGTCTTATCATGAGCGACATTAAACCAAGATTAGTCTTGTCTTTAAAGGAATCAGACACTCATTGGGTAGAGGATCTCGACTCCGTACTTTGGGGGCTACGGACCACGCCGAATTGCACTACCGTATACACACCGTTTTTTATGGTGTACGGCGCCGAGGCGGTTCTGCCTTGCGACATAATTCATGACTCACCTCGAGTTCGCATGTACGAAGAAAGAGAGGTCAAGCTCGATCGGCAGGACAGTTTGGATGCCCTGGAGGAGGAGCGCGACATGGCAAAAGCCCGTTCCGCATTATAGCAGCAACAGGCCCCAAGGTATCAAAGCAGAGAAGTGTGGGCCAAAACCTATAATGTTGGCGAACTAGTTCTACGCCTGACGGAGAAGAAAAAGAACAAGCTCAAGCCCAAATGGGAAGGTCCCTTCATTATCGACCAGGTTCTGACTGGTGGAGCCTACCGTCTGCGGGATGCATCGAATAATCGACTCGAGCCAAACCCATGGAATGCAGCCAGACTCCGAAGATTCTACGCCTAGCGTCGGACTCTATGTTCGTCTCCTTACCTCCATGAATTTTTTGCACATCTGTTGTTTCTCTCTTTCTTTCTCTCTTTTCTCTTCAAGGCCCTAAAGAGCTACACTTGTGTCTTGGTTACACAATCTTGACGCGCTAACCGCACTCAATATACATGGGGACTTCCTATACAGAAGCTTAATACAATTACCTTTCCGGGCTTTATGCCCCGCACATGTGTTATTCTTCTGCATGTACCTTTTTCGCCATTATATGCATCGATATGACTTAAGTTTTGGCCAAGCTGGGTTGCCTGGCTCTTGTATTTATGCCCTACATTCCCGTTAATTCGGCTAGGGCATAAGGGGAGCACCTCTACGATTATTACTGTCAGGTCAGCCGGATGTGTACCTCAGAGTGGGTGAAGCCGAAAGCTAGCGTTCTTAAGGGAATATTCGGTCAGTGAATAAAAGATGACTTTCATTTCAATTACTACATGCCCCCAGATGTTTTTAGCCTGCGTCTCGCAGTTCGGACATGCACATTAGGGCATGTGTACCCAGGGAAAGGAACCCTTAACAGAACTATTCTCCCTGGAAGATGTTTCTTACTATCCATGTAATATAACATAGCTAGTTGGGTACTTCTCTGTTCAAGCACTTATGACCCCTACGCCTGGTTTCCATGCATACCCCGGTTTTTATATAACCGAGTGCGTATTCGGATACACTCCAGACTATCGGGTCCAGAGGTTGAAGCGAAAAGGTCCACCATGACAAATGATTTACAATCCGGCTAGGGACATTACATATGTCACTTGAAGTACATAGTCACTAAGACTGATTAAATTCTTCTTCTATACCATCCAACAGGCTATCTAGCCTACAATCCTGTTGGGAATACTTTGCGGCTAATTCTACTTCATCATACACTAAACTGACGGGGATCTCTTTCCCATCGGGCCCCACAGGTCCGACCTCAGCCATGTGGTTTGGGTCAGCCTTGGTATATCGTGTCGTCACCATAGCCCAGGCTTCCCTCGCACCTTGTTGGCAGGATGATATCTTCCATAATCAGAATCGCCGCCGCGCTCCCTTGAGCTTCTCTATAAGCTCCCCCATGCCTCCTGGCGGGGACGCGGATGGCCACAAGGCTTGAGCAATACTCTACATCACCTGCCGAACTTGTTCATGCAGTTGTGAGAGCTCTGGTAGAAGATCACCCGAAGGCCCGGGCATCTCCTCCACGGGACGACCCGTCGGCATACTTGTAGACATAACGCTGTTAGCAGGCTTCTCCGCCGAACTCCTTTAAAAAGTTCATCCAAGCACTTACTAAAAATGCCGCGCTGAAGCCGTTTATTCTCCTTCACGGAGTCCGCAAGCTGGGCTCGGACATCCTCCAGTTCCACGCCCAGCCGGATATTGGCATCTTGGAGATCATTTTTCTCCTGCCTGACTCACGTCAGCACGCGCTTGTCAGCATTTCATTGTCGATCATCACATGCCGCATCCGCCTCCATGGCCTCCGGATTCACCCCGGGGCCACCTGCAACATCTATTGTTAGGTGTGCATACATGCCACATACTACCTGGTACCGATATTCTTTGCAATAGACAGAAAAGTTACCAGGGGGACCCTTTTTGGACTCCTTCAATGCGGCAACAGCAGCTTCTAGCTGGGCCTTGCACTTGTCCAGCTCTTGAGACAGTTGGGAATTCTTCTCCGTAAGAACCTGCACAAATAATGATCCTTAAATCAGTTGCGTCAACTGTTTCAAGTTTCAGGGGCTACTGATACATATAATCGTCAGATTTGCTTACCCGTATATCCCTTACATACTGGTGCGTGGCTCTGGCTAGACCATTTTGAGCAGCACGGAGGTACGCGTCTCCAGAATTGAAGGCATCAAATGCCTCTGTTGAGAAGCAAGGGTCACGGAGTACGGCCCGGCGATGCCTATGATTCATGGCGCTCTCAACTTCTGAATTTGTAGCGGGTAGTCTATCTGCATCCTCTATAGGAGGAGCATCCGGCGTCCCCCCATGTTGGCTTCCGCCTCTATGTCCGGCCCTGGAGCCCGACTGGTGGAGGCGTGATCGGCAGCCTCTCCGGATATACTTTGGTGAGTGTTTTTTCTATTAAAGAAGCATGGACGTCATTGCATTTTGAGAAAGACGACAACCATGGAGCGAGGTTTTGTGTCATACCTCTGCGCCGGCGTCTCCGTCCCGACCGCCTTCCGTTTTGGCCTACCCGGCTTCGGTGCCTCTTGTTGGCGAGTTGCTGCGGGTTCGGCACAGCATCCTGAATGCCTTCCCTGTAAAACACCATATACGTACGGTAGGTGAAGTGTCTAAAAGGGGATCCTATTATTGGAGTTGGGATTTTCGTTTTTCTTACGTGCGACACAGGGAGCAGTCTGGGATAGTCGGCCGTTATGCCCACGTGGCGTCATCGCAGCTCAATTGATAGAATTGCCTATCTATCAGCTCCATGAATATGTCCGGATCCTCTTCGAGCCCGGGACCGAGGGCCCGGCCAAGGTCCTCTAGTTGTGGAGATGGGTTGTTGACATCCCTTACAGCTTTTCGCAATTCCTGCCATAAAATGGCAAGGTGAGTACCTACGACGAAGAATGCGGGAAGAATGGGAGTAAGGAGGTATAACTCACCCAGCTTGGAGGGTTGTACATGGAGAATCCATCCCGTGGCTTGATACGGGTGAACTCCTCTTCCTCTCCCTTGAACAACTCGGACATAATTTTTGCCAAAGCAGCAGCAGAGTCCGGTCCCTTACGCCCGCAACGGGTGGCGTCCTCTTCCCCGTTAAAACACCACAGGGGGTGCCCTCGATATTGAAGTGGATGCACTCCCCGCATTATGCATATTGACATAACCTCGATTATTGTTAATCATGATTGAGCCAGCGCTTTAATCCGGTTCATCAGGTAATGGACTTCTCCGTTGTCTTCCTCCTGGGGGCTCCGTGGGCGCCAGCTTTGGTGTTTCTTCAGAGGAGCATTATTGAACTCAGGAAGACCCCGCCGAATAGGATCTGGAAAGGGGGACGTCCTCCATATAAAACCACTCCGAAGGCCAGTCTTCGAACGTCTTCTTCGGAGTACCGGACAGGTATCCGGTTTCGGCGATGCGCCATATTTCGGCTCCGCCCACTTGATAAAGTGACCCCTTCTGTGTGCGGGGCACAAGGCAAAATAACCTTTTCCACAGCTCGAAATGAGCCTCGAAGCCCAGAAATAGCTCGCAAAGGGCAACGTAGCTGGCGATGTGTAATATGGAAGCAGAGGTGAAATTATGCAGTTGGAGGCCGTAAAACTCCAGGAGCCCATGGAGGAACGGATGAATTGGAAATCCGAGTCCCCTTAGTAAGTAAGGAACAAGGCACACCCGCTCTCCCTTAGAGGGGCTAGGGAAGCTCTCTGCTTGCTCCCTGCCATTATAGGTGGCGAGCCCGGCTCGGACGGGGACCATATACGCTGGAGGGAGAAATACCTGAGTCTGCAGCTCTACTAATCGACTGTGTGGGACGAACACCTCTCCCAATCACCGGGCTAAGGGCTACGGGGGCGGGAGGAGGAGCTGCGGTGGTCGGCCATGTTGGAGTGGATTTTTCTGAAGCGCGCTCCGATGGATTCTCGTCGTGGGAGGATGGTATGGATTGGATCTAAGAATCCCCATCCCTTTAATAGACAATTTATTTGCCTGGCTAGGGGGCGAATGTAAAAATGCCCTGGCTCCTCGTATTCGTCCGACGCGTGGGAGATAGCCCTTATTGAGCACAGAAGCCAAGAAGTCCAACATTTATGGGTCGGACACTACTTAACATACATTCAAGATTTGGAGAAGAACCCGCCTTGCAATGCCGAAGACAATACTGCGCGCCGGACTCAACGTCATTGAAGCCTGGTTCGGGGGCTACTGAGGGAGCCCTGGATTAGGGGGTCTCTGGACAGCCAGACTATATCCTTTGGCCGGACTGTTGGACTATGAAGATATGAGATTGAAGACTTCGTCCCGTGTCCGGATGGGATTCTACTTGGCGTGGAAGGCAAGCTAGGCAAAACGGATATGTATATCTCCTCCTTTGTAACCGACCTTGTGTAACCCTAGCCCCCTCCGGTGTCTATATAAGCCGGAGGGTTTTAGTCCGTAGGACAACAGAAAATCATACCATAGGCTAGCTTCTAGGGTTTAGCCTCTTTGATCTCGTGGTAGATCAACTCTTGTAATACTCATATCATCAAGAACAATCAAGCAGGATGTTGGGTATTACCTCCATCAAGAGGGCCCGAACCTAGGTAAACATCGTGTCCCCTGCCTCGTGTTACCATCCGCCTTAGACGCACAGTTTGAGACCCCCTACCCGAGATCCGCCGGTTTTGAAACCGACATTGATTTTGTGTTCCTTACGCGGATGGGGGAATGGGACCCCCTTGATAGTTCGCTTTGAATAAAACTCCTCCAGCAAGGCCCAGCCTTGGCTTTACCATTTGCCACCTAAGCCTTTTCCCTTGGGTTTCCGGAGCCCGAGGGTCATCTTTATTTTAAACCCCCAGGCCAGTGCTCCTCTGAGTGTTGGTCCAACCTGTCAGCAGTCAGTGGCCACCAGGGGCCACTCTGGGTTGGCCTACCAGAATCTTGGACAATCCGGTGTGCCCTGAGAACGAGATATGTGCAGCTCCTATCGGGATTTGTTGGCACATTTGAGCGGCTTTGCTGGTCTTGTTTTACCATTGTCGAAATGTCTTGTAACCGGGATTCCGAGTCTAATCGGGTCTTCCTGGGCGAAGGAATATCCTTCGTTGACCGTGAGAGCTTGTGATGGGCTAAGTTGGGACACCCCTGCAGGGTTGTGAACTTTCAAAAGTCATGCCCGCGGTTATGGGAAGATGTGAATTTGTTAATGTCCGGTTGTAGAGAACTTGACACTTAACCTAATTAAAATGAATCAACCGCGTGTGAAGCCATGATGGTCTCTTCTCGGCGGAGTCTAGGAAGTGAACATGGTTCTTGTGTTATGCTTGAACGTAAGTAGTTCCAGGATCACTTCTTGGTCACTTCTAGTTCACGACCGTTGCGTTGCTTCTCTTCTCGCTCTTATTTGCGTAAGTTAGCCACCATATATGCTTAGTGCTTGTTGAAGCTCCACCTCATTTCCCCTTTCCTACCCATAAGCTTAAATAGTCTTGATCTCGCGGGTGTGAGATTGCTGAGTCCCCGTGACTCACAGATACTTCCAAACAGTTGCAGGTGCCGATGATACCAGTGCAGGTGACGCAACCGAGCTCAAGTGGGAGCTCGATGAAGATCTTGATAGTTGTTTTGTTTCGTTTCCTGTTGATCAGTAGTGGAGCCCAGTTGGGACGATCAGGGATCTAGCATTTGGGGTTGTCTTTCTTTATTTTGGTTCCGTAGTCGGACCTTGATTGTATTCTGGATGATGTATGTTTAACTTGTATTTGTGTGAAGTGGCGATTATAAGCCAACTCTTTATCCCTCTCTTATTCAGTACATGGGATGTGTAAAGATTACCCCTCTTGAGACATGCCTACCATGCGGTTATGCCTCTAAGTCGTGCCTCAACACGTGGGAGATATTGTCGCATTGTGTGTGTTACAAGTTGGTAATCAGAGCCTTCCCCAACTTAGGAGCCTCCTGCTTGATCTAATCGCTGACGTTGTTGAGTCTAGAACAAAATGTTTTGAGTCTTAGGAATATATATATCGGAGAGTAGGATTCTTTTTACTCCTCGGCCCCTTCGTCGCTCTGGTGAGGCCTCCTGGCATAGAGTTTTGACTCTTCTCTCCTCAAATTTCACTAAAAGAATATTTAGGATCACGCGGGTATCTTGGAATCATGCCAATGGTTTTGTGCCGAGAACATTGTTCTTGGTGCCTCTTGGCATTTAGGGGTTGTGGCAGTGTCCTAGGGAGTTGAGCTTCGAGGTGTTGTTGTCACAATTTTATCGTTGCAGTTCTGGAATACCTGAGTTCACCGACATCGAAATTCTCTTTTATGCAGTTATTGGTGAGATAAGCTCGACGCCACCCAGTACTGGGGGGGGGGGGAGTTCGGGAGTATTGCCTAACTCGTATAACAGATGCTTTTCGAAGGTTGAGGTAAATGATTTCTGAAGGTTTCTTGGTTATGTGTTGAAGGATGGATACAGCTGGATGTAGGATTTGTTAGTTTTGGGTGAGATATTATGCTTCCCCTGTATCCCCAACACCTAATTGCATAACCGGAAAGTTTCGGGAGTTTATAAGTGGGAATTCAAGTATCACGTAGGAATTCTTTCTAATAGACACATGATACGATATGGGATCTATCATATCTTTGTTTCCGTCTTATTTTGCAAACCAATCCTTTGTTTTGTTTTGATTGTGGTATTCGAGTTGCTTCAAAGTCAAGTGTTGATTCCATGCCTTTTTCCTAAGCGGTGTTCTCATATTTCTATGTGAATACTAATCCTTTTCGATCATCGAGATGGTCATGCCAATCCTTTTCAACTGGCGTGTTTCTCTTCAAGTGGATCCAATCATTTCAACATTCGCGAGATCAATTCTCAGTTATTTGCAACAGTGTTTGCTTCATCCGTCCCAAGCTGTCTTTGTTTTCCCACCCTCCCACCCTTTCTTTTTCTTCAAGGACTCGGATTTCTCAATCAAGTATCCATCTTATTGATGGGAAACCTCTCCATTATTTTCCGTCAATGTTCTTATCCGGTGATTCTCATGAAGATTCTAACGGAGCTTCAAGTTCATCATTCTTCGTTCTTTTCCTTCTCTGGTGGATTCAATGCAAGCTTTCGGTGTTGATCATATCTTTTTCATTGGTTCACATGTTTTCCATGTTGGAAGTTCTTATCAAAGACTCTCTTATTTTATTCACCTCTCCCTATTCATTTGTTCCGGAGTGCTGAAGATATCTCAGGAGATTCTAGTTTCCATTCTCAATTTTTTCAAGTTCTTTTGAGGATGTTATCCCATTCAAGTCATTTAATTCAACCGGCGCAATCTCTCTTCTAAATCGTTCAACGGTGTTTCTTTTGAGTGGGCCCTAACCCACAGGTCTTTTCCCAGGATCTTACCTGACTCTTCTAACTTTCCCGGAGCTATCCTCAAATTTTCTCAAAGTTTGACGTAAGAATGAGTTATCATCAGTCAAATGCCTTTCTCCAAGATCTTTCAAATTCTTGTCAGCGTTGGTTCAACTTCTTCATTATTCCGGAGTGTCTCAACAATTTGGTGGTGTTCTTCTCGTCATTCCTGGATTTGAAGACCGAAGAAGAGTTCATCTTGAATTCTTACCCGTTCTTCCAAAGATGCGAAGTTCAAGCTTGATGCCATCCTCTCATAATTGTTTTCGATTGTGACAATGCGTTTCACCCTTCCGGAGCAATTCAAGGGTCTTTTCAGTTTGATTCTTCAAAGGCCATCATTTCAGGTTTATTCATTCTCAGCTTTCAGCTCTCGTTCTCCAAATCTTGCTGGTGCATCGTTCCAGTATTCTCTAGTCTGCTCATGAGATCGTTCTCATGTATCCAAATTTCCATCAAGTATCGTCATTCGTTCTCAAATTCTCCCCGGTGTCTCTTTATCTTTTCTTCGCTCGTTTTCAATTCTTACGGTGGTTCGTTCAAGATTTCTCTTTCTTCGTTATCATATCAATTCATTCGTACTTTCCAAATCCTAACGGCGGTTCGTCGAAGACCTTCCCAAGTTTACGCTATATCTATCTTAATCCTTCTCAACGAGAATAAGTAGTATGCCAAATCTGTTGCTTGTCATCAATCTAAATTGGTGAAGGATACTCATAACGTAATTCTTATTATTGTTTCATCCAAGTGATCTAATTTTTCTTGCCAGAGTTGTTCATCATATAACATTCTCGGTTCGAGATGCTTCATCTTATCTTTCTGGAGTTCCAAGTTTTCCGCTTTATCTCGTCGCAAAGATCCATCTAAATCATTGCAAGGCTTCTCCCGCAGTTCTTTTCAATTTTCATTTTGTTTGATCATTCTTTTATTACTGGAGTTCTTCATGGAGACTCTATATGGTGGTTCGTTAAGGATTATTTTCATTCTTCAATTGTTCTTCGAGTTTTCTATCGAAGCTAAGATCCGCCAAGCTATACTCTCAAATAAACATGGTGTTCAACACATGTTTTGTTTTGAGGATTTCAAGCATTCTTTATTTTGCACTCCGAAGTGCAATTCTTTCTATCTTATCTTTTGAGGTGGTGTTATGTCATTCGTTACAATTTGAGTTCGTGTTTCATGATTCAACAGTTGTCAAGAATGAGATAGTTAAACCCATCAATTTCTTCGAGCATGAGCTCTTCTCAATCCATCAATCTCTTCATTGGAGTTATCTTGGGTTATATTTCACCTAAAGCTTTCCCTAAGGATTGTTGCTATTTATGGAGCTTATAAATGACCCAAGTTCTTCATTTATCCTCCCGGTGAAATAAGATTCTCGTCTTCTTGTTGATATCAATCCAATCTTTTGTTTTCCGTAGTGGGCAGAATTTCGCCTCAATTTTGAGAAGTTTTCCATAAGCCCACTGCAAGTTTATTCTTTTCATTGTTGGTTTTCCAACAACTCCGTTATAACCTTCTTGCAAGGGTGCTCTCCAAGCTCTTTTGTGGCAGAAGTTGGCATTTTCTTCTCCATTCTTTATTTCTTTCCAATGATATATCTTCTATTCTTTCTTCCGGAGGCATTGTGATGTCGCTCTTTTCACTCATCATCTCGATTTGTGAGGATCGTGTTCTTTTCATGCTTATCATTTAACCGGAGTGTGGCTATAATTCCTCTTTTATCCGGAGTCCCATCCAAGTGCTTTCATTTTGCCAAGTTCATATTCTATGGCTTCCTTTTCCAACCGGGGTGTTGTCGTAATTGATCATACCGCTCCTTGTACATCTCGTTTCAACCGGAGTGCTTGCATGTACTTCTTGTCCATTGGAACCCTTCTTCTTATGTCTTTCAACCTACAAGGTTCCCGTATTGTTCCTTGTTCCTCTTTTCTAACGGAGTGCTTCCAACTTTGTTCATCTTCATTGTATTCTTTCTTTCAATTTGTTCAACCTCACAAGGTTCGTGGTTTCACTCGTTTGTCAAAGAAGAAACATAGCTTTACCTCTTCTCGTCCTCTTCCGTTTCCCTCCGGTGCCATCCTAGATCTCGAGACGAGATCCTCTTGTAGTGGTGGAGTGTTGTAACGCCCCGAGACCGTTGCGCCAGGTGTCTTGCAGTTATTCGTTGTTGTTGCCATGTCATTCGCTTGCGTGTTGCATCTTGCCATGTCATCATCCACATTGCATCATCATGTTTTCAAAACATGCATCCGTCCGGGTTTCCCCAGTTCCGTCCATTGTCTGTTCTGAGCCCATATTCACTTGCACGCGCCCGCGGCACGTCCGAAATATTATTTTATAAGTGGCCGGAAAATGTTCTCGGAATGGGTTGAAAGTTAGCGTGCGGTGTTGTTATGTTGTAAGTAGACCGCCTGCCAAGTTTCATTGCACTCAGAGTCTGTCTGATAGCCCAACCGTTAAACTATAGCGGCAATATAGCCGGTCAAACGTCGGACGTTTTTGGCCTCCAAAAACTGTTGCCGGGATTTCCCTCTCTTTCCTACCTAGACCATCTACACAGTCCACTAGCAACCGCCAGACCACCTAACCCCTCCTTGCGTAGTGCTTTGACCCCTCACGCGCGTCCGGCAACTGTCCCAGACCCGACTCGAACAGTCGTCACCATTGGATTCAGATCATCCCCAAACATGTACAAAACATCTCCGTTTTCTTATTTGGGCTACCTAACCTATTTTTTTCCCGTCCGTCTGATTACGATCGAAGGGACCTAGCCGCCCTAAACTGATTTGTATTGCTATATATAGTCCCCCCTTGTCCATTTCTAGTCAAACACTAAATTCTAGGAAGCTTGTCCCTTGCGCCGCCGCCAGCGGCATCTTCCTCGGGATCCCACCCGAGCCTATCCACACGTAGCCACCACCTCGCACCACCAGATCCACCACACTACAACCAACTAACCAGTGCAGCTCCCCACTGTCGATCTGGAACATCAGATCCAGATCGAACGGCCCTCGTCGCCCCAGTTCATCCCGCAGGGGCTCTGGATCCAGCAGCCCCGCGCAGCGCCGCAATCCCGAGCGCCTTCTCGGCCTCGAGCACGCCTCCTGCTCGAGCCTCGCCGGAGCAAGCATGCCACCGCCGCCTGGAGGTCCTGTGTCGCCCTCTTTCCCTCTCCGTGTCATGTCCCTTTCTTCACCGTTCTCTGTTCTCGCTTCATCACTTAGCAGGAGCCCATGGCCGTCGAATCCCGCAGCGTCGTTCCTCCACCGGGTCCTCTGTCCCAAGCCTTCGTCGCCCTGCTTCTCGCGCCGCCCAATTATGGAGGAGCCGCCGCTGGATTCCTTCTTCGGTTCTTCCTCGACTCCAGCAAGCCTCGCTGGAGTTCTTCCGACGACCACCCAGGGCGTCGCCGTCATCAACCAAAGATGCTGGGCCACGGAGCCGAGTTGCCCGACGCCTTCGCTTCCTCCATCGGGTCTCCTTTACCTCGCCGCCCAGACCTGCCGTCCCATGCCTCGCCCGTGCGCCGGTGTCGTCGTCTTCGCCCCTGCGCCTCAAGTCCCGTGTCGCCACCGCCTTGCTCCCTTTCCGCCGACGGCCTCCTCTCAGGCCCTGCACCGCCGGAGTCGCGCCTCCTCGTGCCCTGCGCTTCAAGTTCCTGTCGCTGGAGCCCCGAGTCCACCTCTGCCCTGTGCCTCCCTGCATCCTCTGCTTCGAGCGACAGAGCGCAACAGGGTCAACGCCCGCGTTGACTGCACCGAAGCGTACATCTGGTGGGCTCCAAGGCCCAGTTGTGCGCCCTCTGCGGGCCTCCCTCCTCCACCGACTGGGCCAAGGCCCATGGTGAGGCAAACCCCCAGCGCCTCCTTTTTTCCTTCCTTTGGCCCAGCTAGATTCGGCCCGCCTCATGTTTTTTTCCAGTTCTGCGTTTTAGTTTTTATTCCAGAGACAACACTTTTACAGAAAAGCCCCTCTAGATCATGCATTTAATAAATCATCAATCGTGCATCGGATTAAAATGTTTCCAACATGTAACTTGCTTAGAATTTTGTGTAGATTAATAATTTCTAACTTTCATGCATGTTTAAAATGTTTAAATTGCCGTTTGTTTAAATTTTCCTTATGCCATGCTAAAATGATTTAATTCATAACTTAATAATCGTAGCTCCAAACTTAACAAACTTTATATGTAAATGAGGTAGAAAATGCCTAGTTTAACATGGTGTCATTAATTTGCATGTTTAATAACTCTAAAATTGTGTTTAGGGTAGAACAGTACCAAATCCATAATTTGCATATGAGGATTTTCCGGACTTGTTGTTTGTTGTTCCGGCCTCATTTAAACTTACCTAGATAAGTAGTTATCATATGCCTCACCTCTTGCCATGATTAATAACATTTAATATTGTTGGGTACATAAACGGGAGAGAACTAATAAGCCACGTGGTGTTTCGTCAATATGCAACTCGTTGCATATTGAGCTCCACTTAATTTGTAGTATTGTTTGTGCACTTTGCCATGGAGTGCATAATTAAACCGGACATGCATCATACTTGTTTGTGCATCATGCCATGTTTATGTGATGGTTGTTTACTATGTTGTTTGCGTCTTTCCAGTATTGCTTCTTTGGGTTAGTTCTGATAACGTCGCGTTTGTGAGGATCCATTCGACTATGTCTGTTTATCTTCTTCGTGGACTCGTTCTTCTTCCTTGAGGGATCTCAGGTAAGATGACCATACCCTCGAAATCACTTCTATCTTTGCTTGCTAGTTTTTCGCTCAATAGCTATGTCGCGCTACCTATCACTTGCTATATCATGGCTCCCTTATTGCCATGTCAAGCCTCTAACCCACCTTTCCTAGCAAACCGTTGTTTGGCTATGTTACCGCTTTTGCTCAGCCCCTCTTATAGCGTTGCTAATTGCAGGTGAAGTTGAAGTTTGTTCCTTGTTGGAACATGGATATGTTGGGATATCACAATATCTCTTATTTAATTAATGCATCTATATACTTGGTAAAGGGTGGAAGGCTCGGCCTTATGCCTGGTGTTTTGTTCCACTCTTGCCGCCCTAGTTTCTGTCATACCGGCATTATGTTCCTTGATTTTGTGTTCCTTACGTGGTTGGGGGAATGGGACCCCCTTGACAGTCCGCTTTAAATAAAACTCCTCCAGCAAGGCCCAACCTTGGTTTTACCATTTGCCACCTAAGCCTTTTCCCTTGGGTTTCCGGAGCCCGAGGGTCATCTTTATTTTAAACCCCCGGGCCAGTGCTCCTTTGAGTGTTGGTCCGACCTGTCAGCAGCCGGTGGCCACCAGGGGTAACTCTGGTGAAAGGATCGATATGGTTGACTAGAGGGGGGGGGTGAATAGGCAACTAACAATTTTTAGCTTTTCTTTAGCAATTTAAACTTTGGATCAAAGTAGGTTGTCTAGATATGCAACTAGGTGAGCAACCTATATGATGCAACACGAATAGGAACACAAGCAAGCAAGATATATGAAACAAATAAGCTTCCACAAGTAAAGGCACGAGATAACCAAGAGTGGAGACGGTGGAGACGAGGATGTGTTGCCGAAGTTCCTTCCCTTAGAGTGGAAGCACGTCTCCGTTCGAGTGGTGTGGAGGCACAATGCTCCCCAAGAAGCCACTAGGGCCACCGTAATCTCCTAACGCCCTCACACAATGCGAGATGCCGTGATTCCACTATTGGTGCCCTTGGAGGCGGCGACCGAACCTTTACAAATGAGGTTGGGGCAATCTCCACAACTCATTTGGAGGCTCCCAACTACACCACGAAGCTTCACCACAATGGACTATGGCTTCGCGGTGACCTCAACCGACTAGGATGCTCAAACACCCAAGAGTAACAAGATCCGCAAGGGATTAGTGGGGGAATAAAATATCTCTTGGTGGAAGTGTAGATCGGGGCCTTCTCAACCACTCCCGAGCAAATCAACAAGTTTGGTTGGCTAGGGAGTGAGATCGGGTGAAAATGGAGCTTGGAGCAATAATGGAGCTTTAATGGTGGAAGAGGTGAGATAACGGGGAAGAAGGGGACCCCTTATATAGTGAGTGGAAAAGATCCAGCCGTTACCCACCAACCAGCCCGCGGCCAGCGGTACTACCGCAAGGCCGCGCGGTACTACTGCTTGCAACCAAGCGGTACTACCCCACGGCTGTGCGGTACTACCGTACCGACCCACGGTACTGCCGCGACCCCAGCACAGAACCGATGAACAGACGCACAGAAGCTGGGGGCGGAACTTCCGCACGCGTGGTACTACCGCGCCCCCCATACGGTACTACTGCGAGGCAAAAGTCCTAGCCAGGGGGAAGGGAAACTTCCGTGCCTACTTCCGCAAATAAACGGAAGTAGCAAAAACCCGACACAGTAATACTGCCGAGGGGAAGTACTACAGCCTGACCGCATAGCGCGGTACTACCGCACGGGGAAAGCGGTACTACCGTGGTAGGTGCGGATGTAAAAAATTACATCCGCTCCTACTACCGCAAAGGGGCGGCACTAGCCTGGTGGGCAGCGGTAGTGCGGCTCCAGGGGAGCGGTACTACCGTGGGCACCAGCGGTACTACCGCGGATGCCTACGGTACTACCGTTGACCCAGGAGCAGTACTACCGCAACCAACAACAGCAGCCAGTCAAAGGAGGCAGGAAAACGGAGGAAGCTCCAAGGAAGAAGGAGGGGATCAAAAGGAGACATGTACGTGATGATTCCACCCAAACCTTTCCAACGCGGACCCCCTCTTAATAGTACGGCTTTCCTACGACTCAAATCCACCAAAAAGAAACGTAGAAAAGATGCCGTCTTCGTCAGTCTTCGAGGGGCACCCAATCGTCTTGTGCCTAGCAAAGAAGTGTCTGGAATACTCATGGCACACGATTAGTCCGCAAATGCGTTGTCATCAATCACCAAAACACTTAGGGATAAATATGTCCTTACAATCTCCCCCTTTTTGGTGGATTGATGACAAAACGGGATTTGCACAAAGAAAATACTATTAAGTAAATGCAAACCCCTCCTCTCTATAATATAGACGGGCTCCCCCTAAATGTGTGCCACCTAGATGAGTGCTATGGACTCCATGGCACACGAATACTAGGAACAGAGCTCCCCCTATATTATGGAGACAAATCATATCTATCACTAGACAAGATAGTACAAACATAAGATAACTAAGATAGATAGAGTGCATATGTCTTACACCATATGAAGGATAGGTCTCGAAGGCACAAACCAAACAAAAGCAAACGAGGCAAACAAGGTCCAAACGACAAAGCAAACAAACACACCAAGCACGACACAGCGCAAATTCCTACACTCTCTCCCCCTTTGGCATCGAGACGCCAAAAAGGCAGAGAGGACACCTACACACATGGGGTGGCTCAGGCAGAGAAGTCGTCCCACTGCTCCTCATGCTCCTCGTCAGACTCAGCGGCAGGGATAGTCTCCTCGAGGTCATCCTCTGAACTGGTCCACTTGTATCCCTGCTTTGACATCCAGGCAGCCTCAGGTGTGATGACGTCCTCAGACCCGCCAGACACATCCTCTCCAAAGAGCCTCATAACCTTCTTGTCACAGCGACGACTCTCCTTGTCAGCCACGTGAGCCCTCTACTGTCCCTTCGCCTGCATGCATAAGAGAGTCTTCATCTTGTCCTTTAGCTTCTTGGCCCATGACGGCTCAGAGGAAGAGGTGGTGGACCTAGCAGCACGGTCCTCAGCAACATTCTCAGCAGCAGCAGCCTCCCCCTCACCAGCAGCCCTCCTAGCAGAAGAGGCCTCAGCACGGGTAGTGGTGTTGGCCCAGTTGGGCTTGACGCGGAGGTTGATGGACTCATGGCGAATCCAGTCTGGAGCAAGGAACTCATCACCTGGGTACATCTTCTCCCAAGTGGTGGAGAGCAGCAGAAACAGGTACGGTCCATAGATAGGTACCTTGCGAGTGAACACCGCAAACCGAAGCTCACACCACATGATGTGTGAGACATCAAGTGGCTGAGTCTGAGAAGAACGTGCCTCTGCACACAAGAGCAACATGTCCACTAGATATGCATGTACCTTGTCCTTGTCGCCAATGCGTGGGAACAGAGTGTTGCGGAAGATGCGATGCATGATATCCAGAAAGGAGTTTAACACCCAAGATGACTTGCCATTGGGGAGTACCTTCTCAACAAGGAAGGGCTGAAGCAGGTTCTTGTTGGCAGACTCAGAGTTGGCATGGGGGCGGACGCCAACGGGGGTGTGAAGCCCGTCATCAGGAATGTGCGGCAGATCCATGAACTCTTTCCATGTAGCAGACAGCTGACGGCCATTGGTCATCCAAGTCATCCTCCGCTCCTCCCTGCTATGAAAGAACACTGAGGCAAAGAACTGACAGATGAGCTCAGGGTCATAGTCAAGGTGAAAAGAGATCACCGGCTCAATAGCAAACTGCTCCACCAAGTCCAGAGCCTCTCCAAAATAGTCACGAAACTTGTCCTTCCGCAGGTGATGCATGTCTATCCACTTGACATCCATGTAGGTATTCTGCTTGTTCTTGATCACATCCAGATAGATGAGAGCCTGTTGCTTGGTCCAGAACAACTCGGTGCCTCTCAGGATAGCCCGAGGATTCACATAGGGATTGATCTTCCGGTGCTCGACATACTCAGTGATTGAAATCTCGTCCATGCCCTTAGCAGGTTCCTTTTGCTTGCTGGCAGTGGTCTTGACATTGCGCTTGGGGGCATTGGAGCCCTCTGGGGCTTCATCTGGGGGGTTGCGCAGACGCTTGGAGCCAGTGTCATGACTGGGATTGGAACGGCGAGAGCCACCACCTGAGACACAGAACGCAAAAACACCCACAATAGCCAAGAGAGATTAATGCAAAGACCACAACAAAGCAAGTGAAACAAGCAGAAAACACACATGATAAATGTCTACAGAGAGATTTGATCCCTACGGTAGTACTGCCAAGTGCTGCGGAGCTAAGATAGTAGTACGGCTCTTAGACATGGTAGTACCATGCAAGATCACGGTAGTACCGAGTGTAGGAGCGGTAGTACGACCTTAGCACCGTGGCCGGCGCTGTAGTACCGCGTCTGCAGAGCGGTAGTACCGCACGGTACGGTAGTACCGCACCTGACGGGCGGTAGTACCACAAGAGCGGTAGTACCGCACATCGGGCACGGTAGTACCGCACCGCGTCAGATCTGAACAGGTTCAAATCTGAAAAAAAGCCCGCAAAACCACGGCGGTTCTACGGTTGGACAAAGCTACCACAAGACAGCATATCAAGTATGTTTCCTACGCATCACGACTCTCCTACATCCTACTCTTGCATAGATTTGGCCTAAAATCTCAAGAACGACAAGTTTCTCCCCAAAAACCTAGAAACAATAGAACAACCAAGAAAAAGAGGGATTTGGGGAAAAACCTTGGTCCATGGCAAGAGGAAGTGGTGGGGAACGATCCCACCGGTCGGAATCCGAGGAGAGTGGCCGGAGACGGAGATCCGGCGAGGGCCTCCGGCGCCGTTCTTGAGAGGGAGAGACGTGGAGAGAGAGACAATGAATGGGTATGGGGAGTTGGAACTCCCCTGCCCGAGTCATAACCCCCACGCGCCCTTGACGGCGCGGTAGTACCGTGCCCAGACACGGTAGTACCGCCCGGCGCGGTACTTCCGAAGTACCGCACCAGAACGGTAGTACCGTGCTGTGGCACGGTAGTACCGTGCCTCCCAAAGCGGTAGTACCGCGCCCAAACGCGGTAGTACCGTGGGCTCAAGAAGATGCATGTTTCGAGCACATGAAAAACTGGATCTTTGCACAAAACACTCCGAGCCAACACGACACCACAAGACCACGCAACACACAAAACCAGAAAGGCACACGACAAACGAACCAACCTCGAGACACCACCTCTCCAAAAGAGAGGGCGGTGGCCATAGCCGCCTATGTTTGAGTCAATTGGTACGGCACCGCGAAGAATTATCCTTGGGTCCATGACCAAAACTCGTCTTTGAAGCACAAGTACCATCAAACATGGCTAATGTGAAAGACTTGATTGATTTATGCATAATGGGGGGAGGGAGAGTTCATTGAGAGAACATCACTCCCCCTATGTCCATGCATACATCTAACTAGGACAACACGTTGAGTATGGTGGGGTGTGCAAGGGTTCAATCAACATTGCTCGAATCGATGATATTTAGCTCATGCCTTAACTCGCGAAATCTTGCTTCATCCAAGGGCTTCATGAAGATATCTGCAAGGTTATCATGAGTGTTGACGTAGTTGAGCTCGATCTCTCCTCGCCTAATGTGATCCCGGATGAAGTGATACCGGATCTCAATATGCTTCGTCTTGAAGTGTTGCACCGGGTTGAGAGAGATCTTGATGGCACTTTCATTGTCACACCAAAGAGGCACTTTGTCACAAGTGACACCGTAATTCTTTAAAGTTTGCCTCATCCATAGGAGATGAGCACAACAACTACCGGCGGCACCATACTCCGCCTCAGTGGACGAGAGAGACACACAACTTTGCTTTTTGGAAGACCAACTTACCAAAGAGCAACCAAGGAATTGGCACCCTCCGAAAGTGGAGTTCCTATCCACTTTGTCTCCCGCCCAATCGGAATCCGAGTACCCTACAAGCTTGAAGTTTGATCCTCTTGGGTACCATAAGCCAAAGTTTGGGGTATGAGCCAAATATCAAAAGATTCGTTTGAACGCCACATAGTGACTTTCCTTAGGTGCGGCTTGAAACCGTGCACAAATTCCCACACTCAACATGATGTCCGTTCTAGATGCACAAAGGTAAAGCAAGGATCCAATAATGGAGTGATATACCTTTTGATCCACCACTTTACCATTGGGATCTAAGTCAAGTTGGCACTTGGTGGGCATTGGAGTGGAGGCCGGCTTGACGTCACTTAGCTTGAATCTCTTGAGCATGTCTTGAGTGTATTTGGATTGATTGATGAAGGTTCCTTATCTTCTTTGCTTCACTTCGAACCCTAGAAAGAACTTGAACTCTCCCATGGAGGACATCTCGAACTTTGAGGTCATGAGAGCGGCAAATTCCTCATTGAAAGCTTTGTTAGGAGAACCAAAGATAATATCATCAACATATAATTGGCACACAAACAACTCCCCTTTGACCTTCTTAGTAAAAAGAGTGGGGTCGATTAGCCCAACTTCAAAACCACGGTCTTGTAACAACTCGGTAAGGTGGTCGTACCACGCACATGGTGCTTGTTTAAGGCCATAGAGTGCCTTATCGAGTTGATAGACATGATCGGGAAAGTAGGGATCCTCGAACCCGGGGGTTGCTTGACATAAACCAATTCATTAATAGGACCATTAAGAAAAGCACTCTTCACATCCATTTGTTGTAACTTAAAGTTGTGATGAGAAGCATATGCAATCAACATGAGAATGGATTCAAGACGAGCAACGGGAGCAAAGGTTTCACCGTAGTCGACACCCTCGACTTGGGAGTAGCCTTGTGCTACCAGACGAGCCTTGCTGCGAATAATAATCCCATGGGCATCTTGCTTGTTCTTAAATATCCACTTGGTTCCTATGACATTGTGATTCCCGGTTGGTCTTGGCACCAATCTCCCCACTTTGTTGCGCTCGAAGTTGTTGAGTTCTTCATGCATGGCATCGAGCCAGTCCGGATCTTCTAGCGCCTCATAGACCTTGTGGGGTTCCACACAAGAGACAAACGCGTGATGCTCACAATAATTTGCTAATTGTCTACGAGTGCTTACCCCCTTTCTTAAGCTTCCAAGCACATTCGTCATGAGGTGATCCTTGGTGGAGAGCTTGGAAGCAACCTTGGTGGCACGACGCTCTAATTCCTCCTCGGTGGTGAGTTGAGGAGCGGTTACTTGATCATCTTGAGCGCCGTCATGAACTTGTTCTTGATCTTGAACTTGCGCGGGGGAGAGAACTTTACCTTGGGAATCACTTGGTGTGTCCACACCGTCTTGAGTATGATCTTGCCCTTGGTCTTGTTCATGAGGTTGAGGGCCTTCACTTTGTTCTTCGGAAGCGTGTGGGCCTTGGGTTGGTGATGGCTCCACTTGAGTGGATCATTGTCCTTCTCCTTCGGCCACAAGGGGTTCCTAAATGGGTCGGATAAAACCAACACCCATTCTTCTTATGGCTTGAGGAGGAATTTCATCGCCTACATCACAAGTGCCACTTTGCTCCACTTGGGAGCCGTTATTCTCATCAAACTCCACGTTACACGTCTCCTCAATAAGTCCCGTGGATTTATTGAGGACACGGTAAGCATGAGAGTTTGTAGCATAACCAACAAATATGCCCTCATAAGCTCTAGCCGCAAATTTAGACAACCGAACACCTTTCTTGAGAATGAAACACTTACACCCGAATACCCGGAAGTACTTGAGGTTGGGCTTGTTACCGGTGAGTATCTCATATGGAGTCTTGTTCAAGCCCTTGCAGAGGTAGAGCCGATTGGATGCATGACATATGGTGTTGATGGTTTCGGCCTAAAAGTTGTACGGGGACTTGAACTCCGGCATCATGGTCCTTGCCGCATCCATCAACGTCTGGTTCTTCCTGTCCGCAACACCGTTTTGTTGAGGGGTGTAGGGTGCGGAATATTGATGTTTGATTCCCTCATCACTAAGAAACTCATCCAAGGTGTAGTTCTTGAACTCGGTGCCGTTGTCACTTCTTATTGTCAAGATCTTTGCATTGTGTTGACGTTGTGCTTCATTTGCAAAGTCAATGACGGTTTGTTGGGTCTCGGTATTCCTCTTGAAGAAATACACCCACGTGTACCTTGAGTAGTCAACCACAATCACCAAGCAATACTTCCTACCTCCAGGACTATCGAAGGATGGAGGCCCAAAGAGATCCATGTGAAGGAGCTCCAAAGGCCTCTTTGAATAAATGATAGTCGTGGGAGGGTGAGCCTTCTCATGTAGCTTTCCTTCGATACAGGCACTGCAAGCACGATCTTTAGCAAAACTAACATTCGTTAGTCCACGAGCATGGTCCCCCTTGAGAAGACTTTGCAAAGATCTAATATTGACATGGGCTAAACGGCGATGCCAAAGCCATCCCACATCAACTTTAGCCATTAGGCATGTCGCGGTCTTAGTGGGTCGCTCCAAAAAGTTGATCACATAGAGACCGTTCTCGACATGCCCAACAAAAGCTACTTTAAGAGTCTTGCTCCACAAGAGGGCCACGGTATCGATATCAAAGAAAGTGGCAAAGCCCATGATAGCAAGTTGACGACCGGAAAGTAAATTGTATGCAAGGGACTCAACAAGCATGACCTTCTCGATCGTGAGATCATGAGAGATGACCACCTTGCCAAGTCCCAATACCTTAGAAGATGAGGCATCACCCCACTCGACATTGGTGGGCATAGATGGAACTTTGTGCATGTCCACCACCAAGTCCTTGCTTCCGGTCATATGATTTGTAGCTCCGCTATCGAGCAACCATGATCCACCACCGGAAGCAAACACCTACAAGAGATCAATGCTTGGTTTTAGGTACCCATTTTGTAATGGGTCCTTTGATGTTAGTAACCAGATTCTTAGGAACCCAAATAGACCATTCAATGTACTCATGAAGAGAACCAACAAATTTGGCATAAACATGCCCATCATTAGCACGACATAACACATAAGAAGGGTTAAAATCGCCGGCTTTGTTGAGAGGGGTGACATTGCTCTTCTTGACATTGTTCTTCTTCTTCTCCTCGGGGGCACTCTCTCCCTCCCTCACAAAGGTTTGCATGAGGGGAGGAGGTCGTTTGGTCTTATCATTCTTCTTCTTGTTTTTGGAGTCGGGCACGTACCCAACCCCTTCCTTGGCCACACCTCCCTTTTGGTTGATCAAGAGATCGTTGAGGTTCTTCTTGCCTTGTATGCAAGTCGCAAGACCTCTCTCAAGTTGCTCCTTCAACTTTGCATTTTCCTCAACAAGATGTATATGATCACAACATGGGTTAGTAGCATTTGCATTATCAATTAAAACCATATGAGGAAAAGTTGCTTTCTCCTTAGTTAGCTTCACTTGGAGTTGATCATGAGACTCCTTGAGACTACCGGGAATACCCTTCAAGGCCTTGTGGGCCTTGTATAACACCCTCGATGCGACTATAGCTCCCACATGTCGAGGCACGACTTAGAGATATAATCGCATTGAAGGCATATGTCGCAAGTTAGGCAATCTTCACAACATCCTATGTAATGTAAATAATAAAGTGGAGATAACATAGTTGGCTTACACTCGCCACGTCAATCAAGTACATAAATAACATTACATCATCCAAACACTCATGGCCCGACTACGACGCCAAAATAAAAGAGAACCCAACATGCGACATGGTCCCAATCACCCCCAATTGGGCACCACTACTGATCATTGAGAAAGGAAACATAGTATCGTTGAGAGTCTTCGTCGAACTCCCACTTGAGCTCATACGCGTCTCCTGGAGCGGAATCATCAGGCCCTGCATCTGGTGTAATAGTAATCTGTGAGCCACAGGGACTCAGCAATCTCGCACCCTCGCGATCAAGACTATTTAAGCTTATGGGTATGGCAAGGTGAATATGAGTGGAGCTGCAGCAAGCGACTAGCAAGTATGGTGGCTAACTTATTCGCAAAAGAGAGCGAGAAGAGGAGGCAAAGCACGAGCGAGAAACTAGAGAACAACCTGCGCAAACATTACTCCAACACCGTGTCCACTTCCCGGACTCCGCCGAGAAGAGGCCATCACGGTAACACACTCGGTTGATTCATTTTAATTAAATTAAGGTTCAAGTTATCTACAACCGGACATTAACAAATTCCCATCTTCCCATAATCGTGGGCATGGTTTTCGAAAGTTCAATCCCTGCAGGGGAGTCCCAACTTAGCCCATGACAAGCTCTCACGGTCAACGAAGGAATAGACCTCCTCCCAAGACGTTCCGATCAGACTCGGTATCTCAGTAACTCAAGACACTTCGACAGGTTAAAACAAGACCAGCAACACCGCCCGAATGTGCCGACAAATCCCGATAGGAGCTGCACATATCTCGTTCTTAGGGTACACTCAGATGAGACTAGCTACGAGTAAAACCAACCCTCAAGTTTCCGCGAGGTGGCCCCGCAGACAGCTCAATTCGGACCAACACTCAGAGGGAGCACTGGCCCGGGGGGGTTAAAATAAGATGACCCTTGGGCTCCGGTAACCCAAGGGAAAAAGAGGCTAGGTGGCGAATGGTAAAACCAAGGTTGGGCATTGCTGGAAAAGCTTTAATCAAGGCGAACTATCAAGGGGTTCCCATTATAACCCAACCGCGTAAGGAACGCAAAATCCGGGAACATAACACCGATATAACGGAAACTAGGGCGGCAAGAGTGGAACAAAACACTAGGCGAGAGGCCGAGCCTTCCACCCTTTACCAAGTATATAGATGCATTTAAGATAATATGGAAATATAATGATATCCCAACAATTAAATAAAAGATGTTCCAACAAGGAACGGCCTCCAATCTTCACCTGCAACTAGCAACGCTATAAGAGGGGCTGAGCAAAGCGGTAACATAGCCAATCAACGGTTTGCTAGGATAATGGTGGGTTAGAGGTTTGACATGGCAATTTGGGAGGCTTGCAAGCAAGTAGTAGGCATCGTAGCAATGGCATAGCAAAAGAGCGAGCAAACTAGCATAGCAAAGATAGTAGTGATTTCGAGGGTATGATCATCTTGCCTGCAAGTTGTCAGAGTTGACTGGATCCTCACAAGCAAACTCAACGGGCTCCTCGTTAGCGAACTCATCTCTCGACTCTACCCAAACAAGACAAACAAGCAACAAGGATACAATCAACCACGTGCAAACTCAAACAAAAAGATGCAATGATGACATGCTATGCGGGATGCGATGCGGGATGCAAAATGCCAGATATGACAGGAAATGCATGAACCTGGCCTCAACTTGGAATTCCAAGGGTGCCACTGGAAAGATGAGATGAAATCGCTTTAAAACGATATAAAGAACGCCGGAATCGGAGTTACGGTTTGGAAATGGCAAGCGATTCAAATATGACACCGGTCTGCGATTTACAGCAAGTAGGCATCTAAATGCAATGAGATGAACATGCTACAGCCGCCAAACATGGCATCAAAATACATGGCAGGGAAGAATTCAAGATGCTTAACAAAAGTCTAGCACTGAGCTACGTCCCAATCATCCATTAACAGGTTCAAACAAGCATGGCAAAAACGCAAATGGTAAAACAGATCTCAGACTTAGTGAAATTAACACTTGTCTGGAATTTCAGATCATATAGCCCTCTTCGAAGCAACAAAACAACATGCTACAGAACCTGAACATGACAAAAAAAGACATGGCATGGAGCTACTCAACAAGCTTAACAAAAGTCCCTTAGTGACCTTGAGCCAAAAGGGATCACAAAATATACTAACAAGCACACGAACATAGCAAAAACATAATCAGTTTTCAGACTTAGTGAAAACTGAGACATGCTGAAATATAACTCACGAAGGCATGTAAACGAGCTCGATGCACTCACTACGGTGTAAGTCATGGCAAGGCAAGCATACGTCCCTTAAGAAGGCATAAAATACAAGCTAGACATGGCAAGAAAAAAGGCATAGCATGCACGGATCCACTACAATAACATCGGCAAAATCGCAAACAAGTTGACGATCTGCCCAGATTCACAACGAAGCAAAAGTAGAGCTCGATTGACTCAAGCTAGGGTGCTCCATAATTGCAATCAAAGACATGTATGGATAGAGCACTACAAGATTAACAAAACTCCTTACTGATCATCCTCAAAAGAGACACGGATTACTAGGAAACAACAAGAACATATGGCATCATGAACTAAACAATCCCAGACTTAGTGAAACTACTAAGTCCCTGAAAACAGATTTACCGGGTGCCTCACTTTGCAAGCTTGCACAAGTTACCACACACATCCTAAAAATGCATGGGTTGCACCTCTGGAAAGATAACAAGATGCTTAACAAAACATATGAAGGACTCACAGGCATATCATGCACACAATAATCATGGCAAAAATGACAAAAGTCTAAGATGAACTAACAGATCTGTCAATTAACTCACGAAGCCACCTTCTAACAGCATTTCGGGCATCAGGATGAACTCAAATGAAAATGATGCAATGGAATAAAATGATGTGCTCGTCGAGACGAACATTTTGATATACTATATGTCCAAAACAGAGCTACGGATGCGAAGATATAGCCGGTCAAAGTTAGCACAAAAATTAGGGTTACGGGGATAAAAGTCAACCGTCAAATTTCAGATCTCATATCTGCACGCTTCCCGAGGCTCGCCAGCGCGCACTGTTCACCGGAGCACGAAAGTCGAGATTCGTCGGAGAGGAAGAAGACCGGGGCGGCGCCGGGGAGGTCGGAGGAGGCCGGAGCGGCCGGACGGAGGAGGAGGCGGCGGCCGGCGCGGTGGCGCGCGGTGGCCGGGCGGTGGCCCGCGGCGGTGGCGGCGGTGGTGGCCCGCGGTGGCGGCGGCGGTGGTGGCCCGCGGCGGCGGCACCCACCGGAGCTGAGGGAGGCGGCGGCGACCGAGGCGAGGAGGCGCGGGGGCGGCTCGGGCTCGCGGGCGCCCGATCTGGGCCTCCCGTGCCGCGGCCGCGGCGATGTGGCGATGCCACGTGGTGGCGAGCCACTGGCTGCGGGCGGCG
>NC_041384.1:381279241-381302431 GCF_002162155.2 Triticum dicoccoides
GGCGGGCGGCGGGTCGGACACGTCCGGCGCGGGTCGGACACGTCCGACGCGGCGGAGAGGGATTTAGGGTTTCGGGGAGAGGGAGAGATCCGAAATTCGGGGGGGGGGGTCCTATTTATAGGCATAAGTGGAGCTAGGAGAGTCCAAATGAGGTGTGGTTTTCAGCCACGCGATCGTGATCGAATGCTCTTGGACATGGAGTAGAGTTTGGTGGGTTTTGGGCCAAATTGGAGGGGTGTTGGGCTGCAACACACACGAGGCCTTTTCGGTCCCTCGGTTAACCGTTGGAGTATCAAACGAAGTCCAAATGACACGAAACTTGACAGGCGGTCTACCGGTAGTAAGCCAAGGCCGCTTGGCAAGTCTCGGTCCAATCCGGAAATGTTTAATCCCCACACACGAAAGAAAGCTAGAAATGGTCACCGGAGGAGAACGAAGCGCCGGAATGCAAAACGGACAACGGGGAAAATGCTCGAATGCATGACATGAACACGTATGCAAATGCAATGCACATGATGACATGATGTGAGATGCATGGCAACGACAACAACACACGGAGACAAAACCCGAACCCGAGAAAATAAAATAACTTAACGCCGGAAACGGAAAGAGTTGGAGTACAAATTGGGAAAGTTACATCCGGGGTGTTACACCTTGTCAAGTATATCAAACTCCTCTTTGAGTCTAGTAAGATCAACCCCGAGTTTGGCCTTCTCGGAACTTAGCACACGAGAAACAATGAGGACATGATCATAATCTTTCTTTAACTTAGCATGATCAACGTTGTGTGACTCCTCAAGAGCCAAACGAAGACCACGCTCTTCCTCAAGAGCATTGGAAAGATCCGAAATCTCATCGGCATAGTCACGACTATGACCTTCCATCTTAGAGATGGTGTCTTCGTGAGCCTCGATCATGTCATTGGCTTCACCAAGTTGTTCCAAGAGAGCAACAAAGTGCTTCTTGGATTTTCCCTTGAGTTTGCCCATAAAGGCCTCAAACTCGTTAGCCTCCACATTAGCTCCCTCAAGTTCATTAATACTATCCGTCGGGGAAGGATGATTAATGATGGTAGTTTTGATGTTGGAGGTTACCTTGTTGGTGGCTTTAGCCATGAGGCACTTGGCGGTGATGCTCTCGTTGGGTGAGTCGAAGAGAGACACCCGTGAAGTTAATGCAATGGCAACGGAGGCCATGGCAACCGACTCACCATCTTCATCATCGTCATCATCCTCATTGTACTCTTCTTGCACAACCAAAGCCTTGGGAGGAGTCTTCTTGGTGAAGTTGTTCTTGTTGGGGAATGACTTGGCCTTGTCCTTTCGGATGAGCTTGCCACCATTGTCTTCCCTCTTCTCATACGGGCATTCCGCAACAAAATGACTCATGTTGCCGCAATTGTAGCAAGTCCTTACACGTTGCTTGCCCCTTGTGCCACTCGAGTTGCTTTTGCTAAAGTTTGGCCTCGAGTTTTTCTTGCTCCAAAATTGCCTTGAAGCAAGTGCCATGTGTTCATGATATGCATACTTTGTATCTTCGGGGTTGCTCTCCTCTTCTTCCTCTTCTTCTTCTTCCACGGTGAGCTTGGCCTTCAATGCAAGGTTAGGCTTCTTTGCCCGTTGAGAACGGAGCACCGCATTGTCGGCGGTCTTGTCCAAAATGTTCATGGCCACAAACTCATCCAACACTTCGCTTGAGGTCAAAGTGTGGACGTCCGGTCTTTGACGAATGACGGAGGACATGGCCTTGTGATAGGGCATCATTGCCTTGAGGAATTTGCGCTTGATCCAATTGTCATCCGTGTCCTTGCTCCCATGATCTCGTAGTGAGACCGCGAGTTTGGTTACTCTCCGATAAAGCTCACGAGGTTCTTCATCTTCTTTCATTGCAAACTCATCGGCCTCATCTTGTACCACTTCATAATTGGAGCGTTGAATGCTTGCGCTTCCCCGGTAGAGAGAGACAACACAACGCCATGCATCTTTGGCCAAGGCAAAGGGACGAAGATGAGGTAGGTCTTTGGGTGGAATTGCATCTTGAATGATGAAGAGACTATTCTCATTGAATTGATTATCCGCGGCTTCTCGAGGAGTGAAGTTGCTTGGATCATGCGGATAAAAACCTTCTTCAATGATTCTCCAAAGGTTAGTGTTCACATGATTTAAATGACGTTTAAAGTGGTAAACCCAAGAATCAAAGTCCTTATTTTTCACAATCTTAGGAGGAGGACCGACATGATTCAAATGAGTGGAAGGAATCGGTCCACCATAAACAAGTGGTGGTTCCACATGGGCAAAGATACCGGTGCCATTCTTACCACTAGAAGAAGGAGCCTTTTCACTACTAGCTTCCCCCTTGTCAGGGATAGCATTCGTCACCTTGTTGGCGGGATCACCCACTTTCAACGGTGCGGTGGATAGTTTAAGTCCCTCAAGAAATTTAGTAAACATGCTCTCAACTTCGGTTGTCATGGAGGTTTTCAATGTCTCCAAGTCCACATTGAACTCCCCACAAGAGACCGAGGTTCCCCCATCGCCCGTAGACGAGATAGGATTCACACCGGAGTGTTCCTCCACACCGTCTACAGTATCAACCATACTCTTTGGACGATAAAGTCCTTAATAAAGAGACGAGGCTCTGATACCAATTGAAAGGATCGATATGGTTGACTAGAGGGGGGTGAATAAGCAACTAACAATTTTGAGCTTTTCTTTAGCAATTTAAACTTTGCATCAAAGTAGGTTGTCTAGATATGCAACTAGGTGAGCAACCTATATGATGCAACACGAATAGGAACACAAGCAAGCAAGATATATGAAACAAATAAGCTTCCACAAGTAAAGGCACGAGATAACCAAGAGTGGAGACGGTGGAGACGAGGATGTGTTGCCGAAGTTCCTTCCCTTTCAGAGGAAGTACGTCTCCGTTGGAGCGGTGTGGTGGCACAATACTCCCCAAGAAGCCACTAGGGCCACCGTAATCTCCTCACGCCCTCACACAATGCGAGATGCCGTGATTCCACTATTGGTGCCCTTGGAGGCGGCGACCGAACCTTTACAAACGAGGTTGGGGCAATCTCCACAACTCAATTGGAGGCTCCCAACGACATCACGAAGCTTCACCACAATGGACTATGGCTTCGCGGTGACCTCAACCGACTAGGATGCTCAAACACCCAAGAGTAACAAGATCCGCAAGGGATTAGTGGGGGAATCAAATATCTCTTGGTGGAAGTGTAGATCGGGGCCTTCTCAACCACTCCCGAGCAAATCAACAAGTTTGGTTGGCTAGGGAGTGAGATCGGGCGAAAATGGAGCTTGGAGCAATAATGGAGCTTTAATGGTGGAAGAGGTGAGTCAACGGGGAAGAAGGGGACCCCTTATATAGTGAGTGGAAAAGATCCAACCGTTACCCACCAACCAGCCCGCGGCCAGCGGTACTACCGCGCCTGGCCAGCGGTACTACCACAAGGCCGTGCGGTACTACTGCTTGCAACCAAGCGGTACTACCGCACGGCTGTGCGGTACTATCATACCGACCCACGGTACTGCCGTGACCCAAGCACAGAACCGATGAACAGACGCACACAAGCTGGGGGCGTAACTTCCGCACGCGTGGTACTACGGCGCCCCCCATGCGGTACTACCGCGAGGCAAAAGTCCCAGCCAGGGGGAAGGGAAACTTCCGTGCCTACTTCCGCAAATAAACGGAAGTAGCAAAAACCCGACACAGTAGTACTACCGAGGGGCGGTACTACTGCCTGACCGCATAGCGCGGTACTACCGCACGGCGAAAGCGGTACTACCGCGGTAGGTGCGGACGTAAAAAATTACATTCGCTCCTACTACCGCAAAGGGGCAGCACTAGCCTGGTGGGCAGCGGTAGTGCAGCTCCAGGGGAGCGGTAATACCGTGGGCACCAGCGGTACTACCGCGCCACTGCACGGTACTACCGCGGATGCCTACGGTACTACCGTTGACCCAGGAGCAGTACTACCGCAACCAACAACAGCAGCCACTCAAAGGAGGCAGGAAAACGGAGGAAGCTCCAAGGAAGAAGGAGGGGATCAAAAGGAGACGTGTACGTGATGATTCCACCCAAACCTTTCCAACACGGACCCCCTCTTAATAGTACGGCTTTCCTACGACTCAAATCCTCCAAAAAGAAACATAGAAAAGACGCCATCTTTGTCAGTCTTCGAGGGGCACCCAATCGTCTTGTGCCTAGCAAAGAAGTGTCTGGAATACTCATGGAACACGATTAGTCCGCAAATGTGCTGTCATCAATCACCAAAACACTTAGGGATAAATATGTCCTTACATCTGGGTTGGCCTACCGGAATCTTGGAAAATCCGGTGTGCCCTGAGAACGACATATGTGCAGCTCCTATCGGGATTTGTCGGCACATTCGGGCGGCTTTACTGGTCTTGTTTTACCATTCTTGAAATGTCTTGTAATCGGGATTCCGAGTCTGATCGGGTCTTCCTGGGAGAAGGAATATCATTTGTTGACCGTGAGAGCTTGTGATGGGCTAAGTTGGGACACCCCTACAGGGTTTTAAACTTTCGAAAGCCGTGCCCGCGGTTATGGGCAGATGGGATTTTGTTAATGTCCGGTTGTAGAGAACTTGACACTTAACCTAATTAAAATGACTCAACCGCGTGTGTAGCCGTGATGGTCTCTTCTCGGCGGAGTCCGGGAAGTGAACACGGTTCTTGTGTTATGCTTGAACGTAAGTAGTTCCAGGATCACTTCTTGATCACTTCTAGTTCACGATCGTTGCGTTTCTTCTCTTCTCGCTCTTATTTGAGTAAGTTAGCCACCATATATGCTCAGTGCTTGTTGCAGCTCCACCTCATTTCCCCTTTCCTACCCATAAGCTTAAATAGTCTTGATCTCGCGGGTGTGAGATTGCTGAGTCCCCGTGACTCATAGATACTTCAAAACAGTTGCAGGTGCCGATGATACCAGTGCAGGTGACGCAACCGAGCTCAAGTGGGAGCTCGATGAAGATCTTGATAGTTGTTTTGTTTCGTTTCCTGTTGATCAGTAGTGGAGCCCAGTTGGGACGATCGGGGATCTAGCATTTGGGGTTGTCTTTCTTTACTTTGGTTCCGTAGTCGGACCTTGATTGTATTCTGGATGATGTATGTTTAACTTGTATTTGTGTGAAGTGGCGATTGTAAGCCAACTCTTTATCCCTTTCTTATTCAGTACATGGGATGTGTAAAGATTACCCCTCTTGCGACATGCCTACCATGCGGTTATGCCTCTAAGTCGTGCCTCGACACATGGGAGATATAGCCGCATCTGTGGGTGTTACACCCAACCATTTTCCTAAATATACTCCATTGAATTGGTCCGGAGTAAAATTTATACGTCCATTCGCCCTCCTTCCCACCTATGTCTCGCACCTCCCGCCCCCTCCCCCCCTCCCCCGCGCTGTCGTCGGTGACAAGTCCCTCCCTCTGCCGACTCCCATGTGCGCCACTGCCATGGACGAGCTCCGATAGTGCACCGTACTCTTACACGCCGTCGCCGTCCCCTACGAGCATGTGCTGCTCCTGCTCGCCTCTCCCCTGCTCCTGAGCTCAACGCAGCACCACCGACACGTCGTCGACCAACTGCAACCTCAACACCACCAACGACACGAGCGTCCCGGCCCCTACTCGCACCCGTGTTGCGGGCATGACCCCGCAGAGAAGAATAGAGAAGTGAACCGCAAGGCTCCTCTCGACAGCAACGTTCAGCCTCTGCAGCGCCACCATTGCCTGCGGGTCGGCCTGGTTGTGGTTGGCGACCCAGAGCTCGAACGCGCCTTGGCCACCGGGGAGGGCGTTGTGACCGAGAGTCACGGCGTAGAGGCTGAAGTGGTGCCCGGCGTCGGCGTGGACGGCATCGATGAGGTACTCGAGCTCACGACGGGCCCCTTGGAGTGGTCCGCCCTCCGGACTTGGGTAGTAGAAGGCGACGTCGATGGCGCTCGCGAGTGGCCCAGACCAGTAGAAGAGGTTGTCAACGATCTTGGCGGCAGGGCCGAGGAGGAGCAAACCCATGCTATGGGACACGGTCTCGAGCAAGTCGGTGTAGATGGTCTTCGCTGCATTGATGGGCTCCTGGAGCAGCTCCTCCGCTCCTTAAAGAGCTTCGCAGCCTGCGCATCTAGGCGTTTCCGGCATGGTCACCATCGTCGCGGACACACATAGTAGATGTTCGATGAAATGCATAAACCAAAAAGTAAGTTTACTCCACTAAATTTAAGAGTTCGGCTATGTCCCATCAAAACTTAGTGGAGTAAATTTACTCCACTAAAGGTTTACTCCATCGGATACTTCATTATTTATTGGGGATTGGTTAGAAAAGCCCTAAAACGTGTATAAGATGCGCCACTACGTATAAAATATCAATTGTACACCCTTTCAAAGGGGCCAAAACCCTCTTAACAGATGTCAAGACTACTTGAGGATTAAATATGAAACTGAACTCGATCATGAGAGTACTTGAGTCTAAGTGAAGGCCATTTAGCATAAATAATACGTAAACCCCCCACTGACTCACCCCATGCTAGCTAAGGTCAACCTCGGAGATCCGAAAAAGAAAAACATCGTTCACAATTTCTTTGCAACTTGGTGGTTGATACATGGACAGATGAAGGAGCCAGCAGGCATTCTTTTCTGTGCACGAATTGGAACGGGTTGTTCGTCGTGTCATAGTCAGCGTGCATTCTTCGGTGGTGTACTGATAACTACCGTACGAGTCGTCGCACAGTTGCGTTTCCTATAATTAAACACAATCACGTGAATTGAACATGTGCGCTTGGTTCGGCTTGTACGAGTCTTATGTGAACTCCCGGCAAAAAAGAAAAAGTCTTGTGTGAACGTACGTTTATACTACTCCGTTCAATTTCTTTTAGACGGTCAAACAAAAATGTTCCGACCCTCAACGTTCATACTTGATTCATCTTTTTTTCACTTTTTGTCCCGCTTTAGACTACCACACTTGCATCGTTCACACTTCAAACCCTATAAAAGAAAAATAAATATTATTTACTAACTAAAAGCCATGGCTACCACTTTCGGAGCACATGAGTTCTTACATGTATTTTCTTTAACTAACACGGTGGCACTTTCAAATGTGACGGTGTTATCTTTAATGCGTCAAAAGTGTTAGAAGATTAAAGGTCCTAAGTTTTCATTTATTCTACTAGATAATTACCTGTGCGTTGTAACAGCTGTAAATATTCTATACCATGTTATTCCATGATTACCTTCAATATTAATGTGATTGTCCAAATGATTACTTCCTCTGTAAAGAAAATAAGACTTTTTAAATCACTAATAGCGAAGGTGGAATGTTGGACGAAGGACATGGTGTACGATAGAACCTTGCATCCTATTTAGTTATTATTAGGATTAGGATTAGCAGAAGATTAGGAGAGATAGACATTGTTTCGCTCTTATAGATTAGATAACTAGATGACGCGTTCTGTCTTGGGCGTAAAGCCTAGTTGCAGCCAAGGAGCCAAGCAACTTATGTATAACATGTTTTGTGAATGATCCGCAAAAAGGCAAAAAAAAAAACAAATTCAACCAAGAAGTTAGGTGACTATTTTAAAGATGTTTTCCCGACCTATGTGCACATGACTATGTTCATACCGTGTTTGTATTTGTATTATATGTATCAATGAGAGATAGTGAAGATCGTTGCCCATAGCTTTCTTTGATATTACATCAGTCGATTACTTCATCAGGTGAATGATTTCTAAGATTTTATTCATGATCCGACTTTTCTTCATTTTGAAACTGTGAAAATAACGTTGAGTTTAAATGTGACTATTACTACCCACTACACACTTATGTACTATGTTGATAATTTACACTCCAGAGGAAAATAACAAACGATATCACTACAATCTCGTATGTTTTCTCATTGGCCGGCCAGTAGATCGCTCAGCAGGGCACCGGCGAATAAACATATTGTTGGAAATATGCCCTATAGGCAATAATATTCTATTATTATATTTTTCATGTTTAAAGAGTTTATATTTTATGTTATAACCACTATGATCCTGGAATATGCGATTCAGTAGAAAACTCACATCCACATGTGAAATGACGAATGGTAAAACCTGATTCCTAGTCTCGCCTCGAAGAGTATCTACAGCCGGAGTTGGCAAATCCGCCCCCCTATACGTCTGCGGACCCGCCCGGGCACGCCGGAGACGCTGACCGGGCACTCGCTAAATTCGGGCCTCCACACCCGCGTATCTCATATTCCGAACCCTATATCCATACAAATTCATGCGACTATTACGTAGATCACAAAACTGTCAAAATCGAGCGGAAAGGGGTATATAAACTGGTACCAAACATGCATAATTCACATAAACATCACCCAAAAGATCACCAAACGGGCTAGTCACACAGTTCAACGATCCGACACATTGTAACTACATACTACAACTATATTATAAACAAGAGAGGGCGAGCTTCACCACTTCCTCGCCGGCCCTTTGCCCTTCCAGTCGCCGGCGCAACTGTAGCAGTTTGCGGAAGGAGGTGGGCCCATGTCGGAGCCGTCAGACCCGTCGGAGGAGGAAGAATCGGAGATGACTATGTAACCTTGCAAGCGCGGGATGACGCGGCCTTGCTTGCGCTTGAGCTTGGCCACCCTCGCCGCCTCTCCCGCTGTCTCCGCCACCTCCTGCTCGGATTGCTCGTTGTCGAGCCGGAGCCTACTTGGTGTTGATTCCGCGGAGCAATGACCGGAGGTGGAGGAGGCCATCGGGCGGGAGGAGCAGATCGGGCAGGCCATGCAAATTCACGAGTGGGGCGGGAAGGTCCAGCGCCGGCATCAATGTTGCGGCAACGGGCGACAGGTGCTGTCGCACCAGACTAGAGCCACCCGTATCGACCCACAAGCACTCGAGCGCGATACGAAGCGACAACTCCTCCTCGTGTCCGGCGCTATTGTCAGAGTGGCTGCCGGTGCAGGACATACTCGCCGGGGCTAGGGATTTGGAGGATTGGGGAAATGGGAGTGTTGGGGAGGAGAGCAGAGCGGAGTGAGCTAGGGTTTCTGCCAGACGGGATTTTTTATGGGGTCGGGGTGGGCCAGCGGTGGGCCAGGCTGACGTGACCGACGCGCCCGGGCGTGCCCGGGCCACCTTATATCTGCCCTATATTTGGGACGATATGAGGGGTGCCGGTCTGCTCAGGCGTTTGAGGGCCATTTGAGAGCTTTGGTTGGGTCGGTTTTTTGTGGCCGGTCAGTGACTGGACAGCCTGCCTCTGCATATGAGACAAATATAGGCTCTAAGACTAGGTCAAGTGTTGTTTGTAGTCATGTTTTTCGGATCTGGGATATCATTAAGTGTAACGGTAGTCCCATAACAACTTTGAGAATATGACGTTAGAAGAACGATCATATTGAATTGGCCCAACTTGTTTGTTGCCGAGGGGTAGGGAAAAGAGTCGAGTCGATCGACCAAGATGCTACCATCACAAGTCAATCATTATAACACGGAGAATTAACGCATGCTTTAGTTCCTTAGACCATGGGAGTATCGTAGTCACTTCTTACCGTACGATGGACGTTGGGGTTGCTCAAACGTCATCTGTAACATAGTGGTCATAACGACAACTTACAAGTTCATCAGAAAGTTTGACAAGGGGCTAGATAGCTCAAGAGTGATATTTGCTCCTCCGATGATGCAGAGATATTCTTAGGGCCCTCATGGTGTGACAACATCCATCATCGCGTGACCAGACATGGGTGACTAGGTCACAGGGATGCTGGAACATGTCAACAAGAAAGAAGAACAAAACCGGTAATGAGGAGACTAGTATATTGAGCATGAGATTGACTCAAGAGGATACTGATACATATCACATTGAATTTTGTAAAGTATCCCAAAGCAAAGGAAATAGAACATGATAACCAGAGGTTCACTCGAATATTATTCGTGTATTCATAAAAATCAATATGGATGACTACAATTCCGCTATTGATCATTCAACGAAAGGGGTTTTGTTCATGTCTATGTTTTACCGAACCTACAGGGTCACAAGCTTAAGGGGATCATAATCTGCTGAGTATTAGTGGAGCAAGAGTTATGAGAAAAAAATTATGAAATAGTTTCATTAATAATAGAAACAGTTCAAGAGGAACCGGAAGAGTTCCGGAGTTACGGGAAGAGTCGGGGTTTACTGGGTAATACCAAGAATTGATATAGGTGGACAATATCTATGGAGATTTTAAACTAATAATAAAAGGTTCTAAAAATTATTAAGAGGGTTTACTATTTAATTAAATATCAACGGGCCAAAGAAAATGCTAAAAAGGCCAAGTGGTGGAGGGCCCAATAACACTTGGGGCGCCTTCCTAGCTTGTTAGACAAGCTAGAGAAGGCTGAATTAGAGGGGAACTCCCCCTCCTCTTGTGTAACACCCACGATGCGGCTATATCTCCCATGTGTCAGAGCACGACTTAGAGGCATAACTGCATTGTAGGCAATGTTGCAAGAGGGGTAATCTTTACACATCCCATGTACTGAATAAGAAAGAGATACATAGTTGGCTTACAATCGCCACTTCACACAATAACATAAATATAGCATTACAATCATCTAGATACAATCAAGGTCCGACTACGGAACCAAAATAAAGACAACCCCAAATGCATAAGGTTCCCGATCGCCCCAACTGGGCTCCACTACTGATTGTCTGGAAAGGAAATGTAGTATCATCCTGATTCCTCATCGAACTCCCACTTAAGTTCAGTCGCATCTCCTGGAACGGTATCATCGGCAACTGCATCTGGTTTTTGGAAGTAATCTGTGAGTCATGGGGACTCATCAATCTCACACCCTCACGATCAAGATTATTTAAGCTTATGGGTAGGTAAAAGGTATGAGGTGGAGCTGCAGCAAGCAGTGGCATATATGGTGGCTATCATACGCAAAAGAGAGCGAGAAGAGAAGGCAAAGCACGTACGAGAATCTATGATCAAGAAGTGATCCTAGTCTACTTACGTTCAAGCATAACCCGAGACCGTGTTCTCTTCCCGGACTCCGCTGAAAAGAGACCATCACGGGTACACACGATGTTGATTCATTTTACTTAAGTTAAGTTTCAGGTTTTCTACAACCGGACATTAACAAATTCCCATCTGCCCATAACCGCGGGCACGGCTTTCGAAAATTCAAAACCCTGCAGGGGTGTCCCAACTTAGCCCATCACATGCTCTCACGGTTGAAGGATATTCCTTCTCCCAGGACGGTCCGATCAAACTCGGAATCCCGATTACAAGACATCTCAACAATGGTAAAACAAGACCAGCAAAGCCACCCGATGTGCCGACAAATCCCGATAGGAGTCGCACGTATCTCGTTCTTAAGGCAACACCGAATGAGACTAGCTATGTAACACCCATGATGCGGCTATATCTCCCACGTATCGGAGCACGACTTAGAGGCATAACCGCATAGTAGGCATGTCGCAAGAGGGGTAATCTTTACACATCCCATGTACTGAATAAGAAAGGGTTAAAAAGTTGGCTTACAATCGCCACTTCACACAATACATTAATATAGCATTAGAACATCCAGAATACAATCAAGGTCTGACTACGGAACCAAAATAAAAGAAGATTACACCTAATGCTACAGATCCCTGATCGCCCCGACTGGGCTCCACTACTGATCAACAAGAAGCGAAAACAACACAACAAACACGATCTTCATCGAGATCCTCCTTGAGCTCGGTTGCATCACCTGCACGGTATCATCGGCACCTGCAACTAGTTTGGAAGTAAACTATGAGTCACGGGGACTCAGCAATCTCACACCCTCGCGATCAAGACTATTTAAGCTTATGGGTAGGAAAAGGTAGTGAGGTGGAGCTGCAGCAAGCACTAGCATATATGGTGGCTAACATACGCAAATGAGAGCGAGAAGACAAAGCAAAGCAACGGTCATGAACTAGAAGTGATCAAGAAGTGATCCTGAAACTACTTACGTTCAAGCATAACTCCAACACCGTGTTCACTTCCCGGACCCCGTCGAGAAGAGACTATCACGGCTACACACGCGGTTGATGCATTTTAATTAAGTTAAGTGTCAAGTTCTCTACAATCGGACATTAACAAATTCCCATATGCACATAACCGCGGGCACGACTTTCGAAAGTTCAAAACCCTGCAGGGGTGTCCCAACTTAGCCCATCACAAGCTCTCACGGTCAACGAAGGATATTCCTTCTCCCAGGAAGACCCGATCTGTCTCGGAATCCCGGTTACAAGACATTTCGACAATGTAAAACAAGACCAGCAAGACCACCCGCTGTGCCGACAAATCCCGATAGGAGCTGCACATATCTCGTTCTTAGGGCACACCAGATAAGCTAAGTGTACAGGAGCCGATGTAACCCAAGTTGCCAAGGGATGGCCCTGCACGGTGCTCTAGTTTGGACCAACACTCAGAGGAGCACTGGCCCAGGGCTTTAAATAAAGACGACCCTTGAGTCTGCAGAACCCAAGGGAAAAAGGCTTAGGTGGCAAATGGCAAAATCAAGGTTGGGCCTTGCTGGAGGAGCTTTATTCAAGGCGAACTGTCAAGGGGTTCCCATTATAACCCAACCGCGTAAGGAACGCGAAATCAAGGAACATAACACCGGTATGACGGAAACTAGGGCGGCAAGAGTGGAACAAAATACCAGGCATAAGGCCGAGCCTTCCACCCTTTACCAAGTATATAGATGCATCAATTAAAATAAGAGATATTGTGATATCCCAACAAATATCCATGTTCCCAACAAGGAAGAAACTCCAATCTTCACCTGCAACTAGCAACGCTATAAGAGGGGGCTGAGCAAAGCGTTAACATAGCCAAACAACGGTTTGCCAGTAAAAGGTGGGTTAGAGGTTTGACATGGCAATATGGGAGGCATGATATAGCAAGTGGTGGGTATCGGGGCATAGGCATAGCAACAGAGCGAGCAACTAGCAAGCAAAGATAGAAGTGATTTCGAGGGTACGGTCATCTTGCCTGCAAAGTTCTCTGAGTTGACGTAAGCTTGATCCTCGTAAGCGTACTCAACGGGTTCCTCGATCACGTACTCGTCTCCCGGCTCTACCCAAAGCAAGAACACAAGCAAAGGGAACCACGATCAACCACGGTGCAATGCGCAAACAACATGATGCAAAACATGGCATGATATGTGGCATGTGATATGCAATGCATATGCATGCTTCGGAAGGGAAAGATTGAACCAGGCCTCAACTTCAAAAACCAAGAGTGCCGCTGGAAAGATGAGTTGATTTCGGTCGAAATCGATATAAAGATCACCAGAATTGGATGCACGGTTTGCAAATGGCAAGCAAAACAATAATGGCACTAAGTTGCGATTAATAGCACGATACCATCTAAATGCATCAAGAAAAATAAGCTACTGCACTCTAACATAACAACAAAGCACATGGCAGTGATCCACTCAAGATGCTTGACAAAAGATGAACACTGAGATACGGCTAGTTCACACAATAGCAGGTGCAAACAAGCATGGCAAAAGTGCAAAAGATATCAGGTTCGAAGACTTGGTGAAAATAACATGTCAGGATTTAACATCAGGAAGCAATGTTTAGAGCAAGATAACAACATGCTACAGGAACATGTCATGGAAAATCAAGGCAGGGCATGAAACTACTCAAAGCATATAACAAAAGTCCCTTACTGACCATAAGCCAAAAGGGATCAGAAAATACAATGGCACCCATGTAAACATAGCAAGTTTCGTTAACAGATTCAGACTTAGCAGAAAACTGGACATGGCGGAAACAGAGTTACATAGGCATGTTTGCGAGCTCTATGCACTCACCACAAGGCATTGCATGACAAACTAAGCATACACCCAGCAAGAAGACATGACCAATAAGCTAACCATGGCAAGAACACTCTCATAGCATGCATGGATCAACTACAACAACCTCGGCAAAATTGATTAACACGTAAACAATCTGCCAGGAATATTTTATAGCAAAAGTAGAGCACGATTGAGTCATGCTAGGGTACTCCATAATTGCAAAGAAAGTCATGGTTGGATAGAGCATAACAATATCTCAAAATCATCCTTACTAAACATGCTCAAAAGAGTCATGGATCACTCTGTAGCAGCAAGAATACATGGCATAAAAATAACATCAGGGAAATGACTTAGAAGAATTCTAAGTCCCTGAAATCAGCAAGATCACGAGAGGTACTTTGCATGCTTGTGCTAGTCACCACAATGATCACAAAAATACATGGCATACACCCATGTAAATATGGCATGGCATATCCCAAAACACATGCAGGGCTCAAGTTCACAGGAGGCACGCATTAAACATGGCAAAAATGACAAATGTCCATAATCTGCTAAGAATCAAAACTTAACGTTACATAGCACTCTTGCAACAGCATTTAGGGCATCAAGATGAACTCAAATGAACATGGTGCAATGGAATGAAATGAAGTGCAGATCCAGACAAACAATTTGATATATCAGACGCGCAAAACGGAGCTACGGAAGCCAAGTTATGACATGATGAACGTGGCTAAAAATGTTGGGGACTTAGGCAGAAAACTGGGGCAACCTCTAGGGTTTACTGTAGCCAGATCCAGATCCGGCGGGCACGCGAACCGAGGATCAATGGGGCTTCTCGCCGGAGTAGAAGGTGGCCGCCGGAGTGGTCGAGGACGCCGGATCTGGCCCTCCCATGGCCGGATCTGGCCGGAGGACGGCGGGGCGAGGTGCGGGATAGCGAGGCGGCGATTGGGCGGCACGGCGGCGCGGCGAGGCGGCGGCCGGAGCTGCAGACCGCAGTGGCGAGGGTCGCCAGCGTGCGCAGGCGGCAAGGTCAGCGGGCGGCGAGGCGAGGGAGCTCGGGTGGAGGCTCTCCCGCGGGCGGCGGCGGCGGAACGGGCCGCGCGGGCCCGAGGCGGCGCGCGGTGGAATCGGCAGCGGCGGGGACACGTGTCACGCCTCCATTGGCTGCGAGCGGCAGCACGAAGACGTCTGGCGGACGGCGGACATGTCCGGTGGCAGTGGGAGCGATTTTTAGGGTTTGGACCGCGCGAAAATCCGGGGGGAGACACATATTTATAGGTACAGGGAGCTAGGAGAGTCCAAATGAGGTGCAGTTTTCGGACACGCGATCGTGTTTGAACGGCCGAGATGATGGAGGGGGTTTAGGTGGGTTTTGGGCCACTTTGGAGAGGTGTTGGGCTGCAACACACACGAGGCCTTTACGGTTCCTCGGTTAACCGTTGGAGTATCAAACGAAGTCGAAATGGCACGAAACTTGACAGGCGGTCTACCGGTAGTATACCAAGGCTGCTTGGCAAGCCTCGGTCCAATCCGAGAATGTTTAACACCCGCACACGAAAAGAGGCAAAAGGGGGACGCCGGAGGACATAGGAGTGCCGGTATGCAAAACGGACAACGGGGAAATGCTCGGATGCATGAGACGAACACGTATGCAAATGCGATGCACATGATGACATGATATGAGATGCATGACAAAGTAAAAAGCAACACGGAGACAAAACCAACCACGAGGGAATATCATAACTTAGTGTCGAAAATGGCAAGAGTTGGAATACAAATATGGCAAGTTATATACGGGGCGTTACATCTTGGCAGGCCAAGGGGGCTTCCTTCTCGCTTGTGGTGCCCCTCCCCTCTCACTACTAGGAAAAGGCCTACTAATGGAGCACCTAATTTGGCCATTAATGGCGCATTAGTGGTGCGCCATTAGTGCCAAGCCATTAGTATATTTTACTAATGGCGCACCACTGGTGCGCCATTAGTATCTGGTATACTAATGGCGGACCTCAGATGCGCCATTAGTATATACAACAATGCGCCATTAGTATGCCTCCCAGGGGGCCAAGTATACCCAGGTGCTTTGGCATACTAATGGCGCACAACAACAAGATGCGCCATTAGTAACTTCGGCATACTAATGGCGCACTGTTTAATGATGCGCCATTAGTATCCTTTGGCATACTAATGGGGCACTGTGATGTGATGCACCATTAGTATGAATATTAGGTTTTTTTATTTTTTTATTTTCTGTTTTTTGCACAGGTTATAAAATGTATAATTGGACAAAATATAGACAGCACACATCAACAACAGATTCATCGAATACAGTAGAAGCTTAGTCTCTGAATACAATTCATCATATTAGTCTCCGAATACAATTCATCATATTAGTCTCCGAATTGAAAAGACCGAACAAAGATAGAACATTATATTACAAGTCTCGAGATCGCGAGTAGCGAGTTTGTCTTCACTTTACAAGTCGATATCGATCATCTAAACTACCATCACATAGAAGAGAGCTGCGGTCATCACGATGAGCATCATCACAATGAAACTCGTCTTCATCCGGTTCCTCCAACGCTCCCTCCCCTCTCCCGCTAGATAGCGGGCGTATCTAGATTCGGCCTCGGCCCTAGTGGTGTACCCTTTGTAACTGTTACCGCTGAATCGGTGAACCTGTCTCCGACACTCCTCCCAGTCGTCGTAGACTCCGGGAACCTTACCCTTGTACACGACATACGACGGCATCGCTATGCACTAGCCAAACGAAACGTTAGTACCAATTCACAGACAATACATAAGCAATATATAAGTATGCTACAGAACAATCGGAAGAGAAAAGCAAGACATTAATAGCATCGATTACATCTAAGTTGAACGACTCTCGAAACCAAAGAGACATACTACAAGTTCATTAAAGTTTAATTACAACATGAGCCAATCGATGTTTCAGAACTAGACACAGCATCACTGCTTTCGACTTGACTCAAGGGACCAGAGCATGGATGAAGCCGCCGTCTATCGTGGGAGTCATGAAATAACGGTCGTTGTCAGCCTGCATTTGTAGCATTGTGTCGATGTCACTGTTGGACGGTTGATTTCTGAGGTAGAACTGCCCCGAGGTACGAAGGGCATCTTGATGGATGATTTCCGCAAACTCCGACTGGATGCAAAAGAATTCTTGTCTGATGTCCGCGTCCTGGATTGCCGACACGCTCGCGGCCCAATCTTTGAGTTTACTCGGTAGCAGAAGTTGATGATGGTCCCGTACGATCGCTCGCATGTGATGGATGGCGTAGTAGGCACACTTCTGACCGCCAGGCGGCTGCTTGACGGAGCAGAACGTCGTATTGTGGGAGAACACGTGCTTGCCGTACTTACGAATAGGCCTGGTGAAGGTGCCTCCAGAATTGGCGTAGCCGGGGAGAACATCATCAAGAACCTTCTTGACATTTGTGTAGTCTACGTTCGAATGACGGTCCGGGTCGAAATACGTGGCCATGGAATATTTGGGGCTTAGGAGGATGAGCGTGCAATGTGTGTCACTAGAGAACACACGGAATGTTAAAAGAAAAACGATTGAAATCTAAGAATTCATATGTTACGGGGCGGTTGAGGGGAGGACTTACTCGGGAAAGTAAGGCACGAGGAAGTTATCCTTATCTTGGTTTGCCAGAATGACGCCTTCAAGGTAAGAACTCGCGACTTGCCGGTCCCCAGCGCTGCCCAAGATCTTGGCACGCATGTAGAAGGGGTCGACTATCACGATGTCCGGGGTCTTGTCGCGAATGATCCGCATCTCCATACTCAGCGAAAATAGCCGAACGAAGGTGTAGTGCATCGGATGAAGGTTCAACATAGCGTGGATGTCATCAAACCGCAGGACGATCGTACCCCCGATGGAGTTATCCACAAAGCCCTTGCCCTCTGGCACCTTGGCCGCGAAAACCGGGTATGCCACATCCTTCTCTCTGAGACGCCGCTTCTCCAAAGAAAGAACACTGTCATGCAGACTCCGCATAGCACCGGTTGCAGCATCGATCATATTTCTCGGTAGCATTGGCCTACCCGCCACATGCAGCCTCCTCATTAAATCCTCAGGTGAAGGTGGCCCGTCCTGAGCACGGATCATACTCGGTGCCGGCTGGCCCGCACCCTTGTTAGTCTTTCTTTTGCATGCCTTCTTCTTCTCCTGTAATGGGACCGAGTTCTGCTCACAGACCGCCTTCTTGAGTGTGTTGGGGCTGATAATATTTCACACCTCGCCTATTTGAGGCTCGGTGAAGTCGGCAGCTGGAGGCGTATCCTAAGAGCTGAACTGCAGACGACGCCTGTTGCAACTTGGCTTCTCCGCGGTACCAGCTAGATCGCGCATGTCTTTTGTTGGGTTGGGTTCTTCAGAAGGAGGCCCCATGAAGTCGCCACCGTACCCATGATCGGCAAAGTACTGATCGACGTTGCCAAATTTATTGTCGTCGTCGTCGTTCTGATCCTGTGCCATATGCATGTTTGGATCTAGTGGCATAGGGATGTTCGGCACCGTTGCGGCGGTCTTGCCATGGGGCCGACTTGGCGTCGGCACGACTGGCGGTGTTATCTTTGGGGTGGTGTCCCCCGCCCCCAAACGAATCTGGCTCTTCGGCCAAAGCAGGGGCCAGCTCAAGCAGGCACTGAGGGTCATCACGTCATCATCATCGGCCCCGACGGGTCGAATCGGAGGTAACAACTCGTCGCAGCCTGGCAGCACCCGAACCAGTTGAACCCTAAACAAGTTGGGTGGCATCTGGGTACCGTGGAACAAGGGGTTGCCCGGTTGAACGATTTTTCCCTTGGCGACATCGACCAACTCGTTGTTCACGAAGTGCAGGAGAGTGCACGGAATGTCGGCGCCGCCCTGCGAAAACATGTAGGGCATCATGGATGCCCAGTCAAAGGCAAGGAGATGAAGTCCTCGGCCGAGAGAGGCTTAATTAGTTACCGTGATGATGGCGTCGAGCTCGGCTAATGTCGAGGCACCGCCAACGGCGGGCGTGCAGTTGATGGAGGGGCCGCTTGCTACAGAGGTGGCGGCCGGCGTACACCCGGGTGCATTAAGCTCCCGTGCCGGCGTCGGAGACACCAATGCCGCCTCCGCCGGAGACACCAATGGACCCGCCATCGCGTTCTGCGAGTTGCTGGCCGTGAAGCTAGGAATCGGGGGCGGCCCCTGTTGGCCGCCCGCAATCCACGCACTCAACCCCTCGATCAAGGTAGGCACAATGGCGGTGATCGTTGCTCCGAGTTGTTGTTGCACTTGCTCTTGGACAATCTCCGGAATCCGCGCCACCTGTGCCTTGAGTTGTTGAACCTCGCGCACCTGGCTTTCCGAGCTGGTCTTTTTCTCCTTTCGCCCACCAGTGTTATAGTATGACGACCATTTTGTCCACAAGCCTTTGCCCGCCACACGACCAGCTGACGTCGGCTTACTGAGCTTATCCTTGTTCTTCATTACATTCAACGCCCTATTTAGAGTGGTGTCCCAAGGGTTGCTCTTAGTCAACCCCGCGCTACTGCTTTCAGTCGCCTGCGGAAGGAATGTGAACCATTTAGAAATTTGGCTTCATTAATTATAATGCAACCATATGGAGCTAATTACGCGGGGGTGTATTCCTTACCAGAACAAGCTCAAGCGCCTTGGTCTTCGGATCCGTGGTAAGCTCCTTTGTTTTTGGGTCCTTCTTGTACCGGGCCCTGACAAAGTTCCTGGTCTGCTTGTCACCGTATTTATCGAAGAGGGGCGGTAGGCCTTGCTCGGCACGGTCCGCCTCCTCCTTGTCCCATATAGGCTCCGCCACTCTGTAACCGCCAGGACCGAGTGTGTGTTCCCCTAAGTTCAGCTCCCGCATTTCTTTCCCCCACTGACTTGATTCGGAGTTTGCGGTGCTCGAGCTATTGATCTTTAAGTCGTTGTAGTCATCTTCGGTGATCGAAGGATTTTTCTCCTTGATCTTCTCATAACTCTCACCTTTCTCGATCATTCTCTTCACATTGCTTTTCCAATTAGACAGGGCCTTGCTCATCTTCGTGAGGGCAGCATTGTTCACTTTATTCCCTTTGAGGCTTGTGTTTTCAAATTCAACGGGGAACTTGTATCGTTCGTGCAGCTTCGTGAAGAGGAGGTTGCGCAAATTCCCTCGGTCAGGATGCCTCAGGTTCTCGGTGTTGATCAAGACGGTGCTCCGGAGAATGCACCCGAGCTGAAGCGAGTACCCCTTGACTATTCGTTTGGGCGCCGTTGGAATCCCGTCGGAGTCCACTTCAGTAACTTCCTCCTTGAGGGTGCGGAGCACGGTCGGGCGCCGGTCATTCCGTTGCCTCTTCGGTTGGCTGCCATTTGTGCGTGCGCCGCCATCATCAGTGGTGGCATCCTCGGCGGCACCATCAGTGGTGGCATCAGTGGGGTCATCCTCGGCGGCACCATCAGTGGTCTCAGGATCGGTGGGGAAGGCGGCGTCCTCATACAAGTGAGGTTGTTCCTCCATCTCCTGGGACAGCCCCCAGAATGCCTTGCCACCCGAACCACCGGCCTCATCGTTGTTGGCCATGTTTCTCTCTAAATAGGAACAAAGTTTGGTCAAAAAGTTGGTTATTGTCAAGGAACAAGATCATGGTCTCATCATTTAGGGTTTGTCGACACTGAGGCATCCTAAAAGCTAAGCTTTTATCATTGAGGGTTTTTCGACGCCGAGGCACCCTAAAAGCCTAAGCTTTCATCATTTCGGTTTTTATCGACACCGAGGCACCCTAAAAGCCAAGGTTGTATAATTAATGGTTTGTCGACACCCATGCATTAGTCACAAGTACCCCATATGTCCTATTTTTAGCAAAGTCATGCTAAAATTCACGGAAAATTTCAGCATGACCTTTGCTGAAAATAGGACATATGGAGTACCCGAATTTGCCGGAACGGAAGTTAATCGACATTCCAGCAAACTCAAGGGCCTCTCGGGTGGACAAGGCAAAAAAGGCCTCCATCACAACATGGAAAATACATTGGCATGTGAAGAGGTGAAACAATATATGCATCTCCAAGCAGTATCATTCAACATTTTGGACAAACCACTACAAGCAATACTGGATCAGATACAAGAAGAATGTGAGAAAATGCAGACAAATACTAACAAATTGAGGTGTTTAACTTGTGGTGCTCTCTGTGCTATTAACATTTCAAGTCAAAACCTTTTCTGGTTAGTAAGTGTTTCTTGAGCATTTGTATGTAGTAAGTGTTTCTGCTCTCAGTGTTTCAGAACACATATTTTAGCTACCTAGTACCAGTGCTATTACCCAGCAGTTAATTAGCTTTTGCTTTTGCTTTTCAGTGCCAAATTCTAGCTAGTACCAGCAAATTAACATCTAGCAGCAATCATTTTCAAATATATATACACTGGACATTTTAATATTAACCTAAGGAAAAATGAATAGTTAGGTTAATTGCCCACTGTTAGTTATTCAGTCTGATGCTTTGTTCTACACTTTGATGCAAATTAGTATATAGAAGAAGCTATTTACTAGCAGTACCATATATAAAAGACATTCAGTCTGATGCTATTTACTAGCAGTAGTAGCAGTTTTTTTTCTTCTTCATTAAGTGTACTAGCAGTTTTTTTTCTTCTTCATTAACTGTATTAGCTATTTACTAGCAGTACTAGCACTTGGATCATATGCTAATGCTACATTGATACATCATCATGCTGGGTAATATTAAACCCAAGAAACTTTATAATCAACCCAAGATACATCAACTACTGCACTGTCCTGCCTAATAAAAACAGTCATGCCAGCATATAGTATATAAATCTGAATTTATGTTTACAAGAAGAGTGCCCATTGCAATGTAAACCTGAGAACACAACTCACCTCAAGTGCAAGATATAGCAGACGCCTACTTCTTCAGTCAAGTGCAGTAAAAGACCGTTTGCAGAACCTATTTAGTCAGAGTTGAACATTAGAATCCATACTATGCTCTACTATGCTTGTAAAGGAACACTATGCTTGTAATGGATGTAGTTGAAGCAGGTTGGGTTGCTGGACTTTGCTATGCTTGGAGAAGGTGCTTTGCATACCGAGAGCTAAACATACGAGCACATCTCGGATTTGTTCTCAGAACATGGAAATGGAAAATGCAGGTTGACATTTCATCTAGTAGTGAGCAAGCAGAAGAATAAAGGCATTGGGAAAACTAGGTGCACTGTATTTTGGGTAACATGGCCACATGTTCTCGATTTAGCCACAATTCAAGCATTGTATTCTTGGGTCAATCTGGGTCACATGGTTTGCAATTCAACCAATTTTGGGTCAATGTGGGTAACATGGTTTGCAACTGAACCAAATTTGGGTTTGTTTGACTTTGCTGCCACTGGAGAAGGCGCATTGCATACCGAGAGGTGGTCGAGGAAGGCGAGCACGGCCATGTCATCGCCGGTGACGATCTTCTCGGCCTCGTCGACGGTGGTGAGGTTCTGCATCGCAGGGCCCAGCTTCTTGCCGATCCAAGCGACAATGGCGTCCCTGCAACAAAGCAAAAACAAAATTCTCAGCAGCTGCGGAGCGGGAACAGGGAGGGAATTGGGGATCTGTAGAAATTGCTCACTTGGTCCTCTCGCCGGAGTAGTCCCTGGGCACGCCGTCGATGAAGAAGAGGAGGGTGGGGTAGCCCTGCATGCCGTGCGCCTGCGCCAGGTCGTGCTCCTCGGTGGCGTCGGGGCGGCGTCGAGGCGGCGGGGCAGCGGCGTCGAGGCGGCGGGGCAGCAGCGTCGAGGCGGCGGGGCAGCAGCGTCGAGGCGGCGTCGGGGCGTCGAGGCGGCGTCGGGGCGGCGTCGAGGCGGCGTCGGGGCGGCGTCGAGGCGGCGGGGCAGCGGCATCGGGAGAGGAGAGGGGAAGGGGATCGAGGGCGAGGGCGAGGGAGAGAGAGGGGATAGGTTTGGGCCGGGGAGGAAATATGGATGGGGGCGGCACAATACTAATGGCGCACCACCCCTCGGTGCGCCATAAGTAGATCCATACTAATGGCGCACCTCACCCTAGTGCGCCATTAGTATTTTTTTTTTATTTCTGCTCGAGCCAACAGGTTATCTTCCACCTGACCTGATCCACATCAAATTCCCTCTACTAGCTCGACTAGTCAGCAGCCAGTTCTCACACCAGGAGGTCCTGGGTTCGATTCCCAGGCTCCACAATTTTTTATGCATTTAAAATGCTGTTTGATACTTATTTGTGTTTAAATATGTTCAAACTTGTTTAAATCATAACAGTAATATTTTTTATAAGGCAGTAATAATTTTTTTTAAATA
>NC_041384.1:381302946-381319510 GCF_002162155.2 Triticum dicoccoides
GGCGGCGGTTGAGTAGGGGAGGGGTGCGGGGGGTCGGCGGCGGCGGTTGAGTAGGGGAATCGAGGGTACCGGGGGTCGGCGGCAGCGGCCGGTGGACCGGGGGTGCTCGGCGGCGAGGGGGACCGGATCTGGCGAGCTGGGATAGCGATCGAGATGGAGGGGGATCGAGATCGAGTGTCCATGAAATTTAAAAATATTCATGATAGTTCAAAAAGTGCCCATGAAATACAATCGAGAAATGAAGGCTACGATTTAAAATACAATCGATCTTAGCTAGCTATATGTTCACAATCTTCTTGCCCTTCTTTTTCGCAAATGGAGTTCTTCTGTGGAACGGACGTCCTTTAGGTAGGGTGGTCCTGCTTCTTCTTGTGGTGTATGCTGCTACTTCATCATCGTCGTCATGTTCGATCCTCGGGTCGCCGTACTTGTCGAAGTCTTGCTCATTGGCTACTCCATCCACTCCGATGATCTTCCTTTTGCCTCTCCTCACGACAACACGACTGGGCTTTGACGGGTCGGTAATGAAGAAGCATTGGTCCACTTGGGAAGCCAGTACCCATGGCTCATTTTTCGCGGTGACGTTTGCGCCCGTGGTCTTGGATTTGGCTTCGGGTATAACCATGGTGGTGAAATACCGGTCTTCTTTTAGGAAGCTCTTGGCCCATCTGACACGGAACATCGGGACCTTCTCTCCAGCGTAGCTCAGCTCCCAGATCTCCTCGATCCTTCTGTAGTATCTGTCCTTGTCGTTACCGGTGTAGGATTCCATCGTTACCCCGGAGTTCTGATAACCATCGCTCTTCATGTCCTTGGCCTCGGTGTAGAATGTGTAGCCATTGATATCGTACGCCTCATAGGTCATCAGGTTGTGCTCGGCGCCCTGTGACAAGGCGAATATGAGTTGTTCTTCCGCGGAAGAATCCTCATGTAAAGGGTACGACAGAAGCTTCTGCTTGAACCAACGCGTGAAACATGAGTTGTGCTGTTTGAGTATATCTCCATCCGTCCTCTGTTGGCCTCAGTCATTGTACGTCTTCTTAATAAAGGTTTTGTGCTCTACCACCCAAGGATCGACCACGTCTATGTGTTGTAGGGCGACTAGGTTTTCTCTTTCAAAGTCGGCGAGTCGACCCTCGAAGTCGACATGCATTTCGCGGCGACCCTCACGGTGACCCCATCCAGCGAGCCTGCCGAGGTGCCTGTTGACAGGCAGACCAACGGGGTTCTCGATGCCTAGATAATTCGTGCAGTAGGAGATGCACTCTTCGGTCAGAAAACCCCTGGCTATGCTTCCCTCTGGACGTGACATGTTGCGAACGTATCCTTTGATGACACCATTCATCCTTTCGAACGGCATCATGCTGTGCAGGAACGTCGGCCCGAGTTGGATGATATCCTCCACTATATGGACCAGCAGATGCACCATAACGTCGAAGAATGCGGGCAGGAAGTACATCTCAAGATCGCATAGTATCACCACGATCTCTTCCTGTAGCCTTCTGAGTTGCCTCACGCCAATCGACTTCCGAGAGATGACGTCGAAAAAGTTGCATAGGCCAAATAGCGTTTCACGGACGTGCGCGTCCATGATCCCACGGATTGCAACTGGAAGTATCTGCGTTATCAGCATGTGACAGTCGTGAGACTTCATCCCGCTGAACTTCTGCTTCGCTGGGTCTAGGTATCTGCTTATCTTCCCCGTGTAACCGTAAGGAAGTTTTACTCCTAGGAGGCAGGTGAAAAACTGCTCGATCTCCTCCTGACCTAGAGTGAAGCACGCGGGAGGGTAGTCATTTCCGATCTTCTTGCCTTTGCGACGACTTTCTGTGTCCTGCTTCGCCTCATCATCATCATATATAGCGTGAAGCTCCTGCCTGATGCCCATTGATTTCAAGTCTGCCCTTGCTTTCGGCCCATCTTTGGTCCTCTCTGGCATGTTGAGCAGGGTACCAAGCAGACTCTCGCACACGTTCTTCGTGATATGCATGACATCAAGGCTATGAGGCACACGGTGGATCTTCCAGTACGGCAAGTCCCAGAAAACAGACCTCGTTTTCCATACCTTCAGCAGCGGCTCTGGCGCCTTTCGCTTCTTTCCCGGCAGTGGGCAGTCTTTCCAATTTTTCAACAGCTTGTCTATTTCCTCGCCGCTCCTCGTACACGGGCGTTTTCGGGGTTCGGTTTCACCATCGAACAGATCCTTGCGTTTCCTCCACTGGTCATCGTCGCGAAGCCACCTTCGATGTCCCATGAACACGGTTTTCGAAGACCCGGGATCTCTATCTAGCTGGCGATACGTTGTGTCATCCATGCACCTTACGCATCCAGAAAATCCGTGGACTACCTGCCCCGCGAGATATCCGTAACCGAGATAGTCGTGCACCGTCGTGAGCAGTGCAGCTCTCATAGGGAAATATTCTTTCTCTGCGGCGTCCCACGTATTGGTTGGCGTTTTCCACAGTGTGTCTAGCTCCTCCTTCAGCAGCCCCAGATACAGATTGATGTCGTTCCCTGGTTGTTTCGGCCCTTCAATTAGCATACTCATGTGAATGTACTTTCTCTTCATGCACAACCAGGGGGGAAGGTTGTACATCCACACAAACACAGGCCAGGTGCTATGTGTGCTTCTCTGGCTGCCAAACGGATTGACTCCATCGGTGCTCGCGCCCAGCACGATGTTCCTTGGATCCTTCCCAAATTCTGGGTATTCGAAGTTCAACGCTTGCCACTGGCTCGCATCCTTAGGGTGACTCAGCATCTTGTCTTTTTTATCTATCTCCGGATCATTTGCGTCATCTTCTCGCTTCTTCTCCTCCCTATCCGCGTGCCAACGCAGGAGCTTTGCTACCATAGGGTCCGCGAGATACCGCTGCAGACGAGGAGTGATCGGAAAGTACCACACCACTTTTCGAGGAGCTTTCTTCCTCTTCTTGTATCGAGTGACGCCGCACACCGGACATATGGTAGACTCCGCGTGCTCGTCCCGATAAATGATGCAATTGTTCATGCACACATGGTATTTCACGTGCGGTAAATCCAGAGGACACACGATTTTCTTCGCCTCCTCCAAACTGGTCGGGCAGTTGTTCCCCTTGGGAAGACGTTCGTGCCAGAATGACATGTTCTCGTCGAAGCATGCGTCGGTCATTTTGTGTTTTACCTTCATCTCTAGAGCCATGAGCGTTACTTTCAGGCGGGTATCCTCGGGCCTGCATCCTTCATACAATGGAGTAACCGCGTCTAACTCAAGTTGATCCATCTTGGCTTTCTCTCGGGTGGCAGCTCTTGCGTTATCCGTCTGCTTGAGAAGCAGCTCTTGAATATGAGGGTCCTGCACCCAGCCCATCGATGGTCCAGCATCGTCTGCTCCGCCGGCATCATCATCTTCATGATCATGCCCGTCGTCTGCTCTGGCATCTTCCTCATCATCATGTCCTGCATCTTCTACATGATGACTATGTACAGCATCACCGTCATGATCATCTCCTGGGGATTCTTCGTCTTCTCGCCCGCCCGAGCCGCGGTGGTTGTCTTGCTGCCCTTCCTCATTTCTTGCCCGGCCCCCATGGACGACTTCGTAGTTATCTTCATCACCTTGCCACCGATAGCCATCCATGAAACCACGCAAGAGCAGGTGGTCCCGCACCTGCCCAGAATCCAGGTCCGCAATAAGGCTCTTCAGCTTGCATCTTCGACACGGACATCTTATCTCCGTCTCGTTCTTTTGAAGCATCTCGGCCTTCGGGGACCTCAAAAACCTATTCACGATGCCTTCGGTCATCGTGCGGACCATGGTCGCCTGCGGGGTAGAGCAAAACGATATTTTAGAACCAAGAAAAAATTTGGCATGACATTCCCTAAAAATAGGACCAAAAAGAATGCTTAATGCCAAAATTCTCGCCGAAACGGAAATGAATCAACATTCCGGCAAAATATTGGCAACTATCGCATTTCAAATACCGGTACACCTCCAAACACAAACACATATGCAACACCACAAACATATGCAACACCACGAACATACATAGATCTAGCTAGGCCATAAAAAGTGCATGTGCACATTGTTGTAGGGAGAACAGCATAAATATAGCTTCCCCCCTTACTTACCTATCAAAACAAGGTAATTTAACCACTTAAATTGAATGAATCTATGGTGGAAATGAGGTGAAAAAGAGGAGGCACCCGAGACAAGGAGGAGGTGGAGAGAATGAAGTGGGGAGAAAGTGAGTGTGGGTAGGAGAGGCTGTCCAAAATATCTTGTTGCTGCCCACTTACTAATGGCGCACCAACTCTCAATGCGCCATTAGTAATCCAGGTTACTAATAGCACACCTTCTGGTGGTGCGCCATTAGTAGCTTTGCAAAAAAAACATACTAATGGCGCACTGTTCCACAGTGCGCCATTACTAGTTTAAACTAGTAATGGCGCACGGTGGAACAGTGCGCCATTAGTAGTTTTGCAAAAAAAGGAATAAAAATATAATAAAAAAACAACATTAGTGGCGCACTTTCCGACAGGTGCGCCATTACTAGTTAAAACTAGTAATGGCGCACTGTGTCTGGATGCGCCATTAGTATGTTTGGACATGCGCACTAGTTCAAAAAAAATTTGATACTAATGGCGCACCCTGAGCCAGGTGCGCCATTTGTAGTTTCAACTCTAATGGAGTATTAGAAGGTGGTGCGCCATTAGTATATACTAATGGCACACCGCTTGCCCGGTGCGCCATTAGTGTCAATCCCATCTATAGCCCTTTTTCTTGTAGTGTCTCGTCCAACCTATATATACTTGAGGATTTGGCCTTTAGACATACAAGTTTTTCGAGTCTCCTCTATAGGGGTGGAAAGTGTTGGTGGATAATTCGAAATATCCATTTTCATATTTGAGAAAATGCCTATTCACACCCGAAAAAACCGCATCCGAACCAAAATGGAAATGGGAATTATCCGTATCCAAATTTATATAACAAATAAAACAAACCTACAAATATTCTAGTACAACAATAGTTCAAATATAAACATTACATCTGAAATAACTGGATGTTCAACAAGTTTTTTAAATTCATCGATCCAAATTCAACGTCACTCGAGTCCAACAATGCATCAGTATTCATAAATGTTGGTCTTCCAAACGGTGTGCCCATTGAGTTTCGTCCAACAATGTGTCAACATGAATGGCTTGCCCTCTGTTGTTTTGTACAGCATGGCGGCACGTCAGGCTATACAATGTAATGATCATCAAGTTGCAAGGTTCAATGCATTAATGAATTGACCAACACTTGATCTCAACTGGACTATAGTGGGGAACCCATTAAACAATATTCATAGTGGAAGAAATCGATGGACGTGTCCCATGGTCATGGAGGTGTTCATGACATCGGCTTGGAGCATTTGGAAGGAGCGCAATGACAAACTTTTCAGAGGGGTCCCGCACTCTTTTGAGTCCCGGGGACAAAGATTTAAAACTAACTTTGGCTTGCTGATCCATAGGGTTAAACCCTCTCTGGGAAACTTTGTAACAAATTTTGTAAGTTACTTTGTTTGGAACCCCCCATAGGTGTTGTTAGTTAGTTTACTCCCAAAACTGCTACTCAACACACTCCCATAGGGGTGTGAAGATGGTGTGAATGGTTGGACGTGATCATGTACCCCTTGTAAACATTTCCTCATTACAAAAAGACATGCAGATAAAAAAAGCAAAACTTATGACCTCCATGATTAACGTGCACGGTGACCCGCTTATCTACACCCGTGCAATCGCACCGCAATACCTTATGACTTAGTTTGAGATGGTGTACAACTAACGGGCTAGTGACTTAAAATCGCTGCGATCGTGGATCACATGCAAGTTGTAAGGCCCAAAGTGCTTTTGTTTATGAAACCAAAAATGCACATTTTGCCAAAGCACTGCACCCCCATTGCTTTATGCCTGTAAAGTTCACACTTCCGGCCAATCAGGTACGCACAACAACTCATCCTCTGCCACAAAGTATCCCGACTTTGTGCTTTCTCCAAAGAAAACAACGAGAACATAAAAGGCTCAATGGCATTTGGCCGAAAACTTGCCGGACATGGTGTATGGCATGGAGGCATAGACAAGGGGCAGAGGATACCTGGCTGTAGATGAATCTGGGGTGGATGGTGGTGTACACAAGAAGGACATGCACATGTTGATGGAAATATGCCCTAGAGGCAATAATAAAGTTGTTATGATTACATTTCCAACATATTCATGATGAATGTTTATTATTCATGCTAGAATTGTATTGATCGAAAACTTAAATACATGTGTGGATACATAAACAAATACTGTGTCCCTAGTGAGCCTCTACTAGACTAGCTCGTTGATTAAAGATGGTTAAGGTTTCCTAACCATGGACACGTGTTGTCACTTGATAAGGGGATCACATAATTAGGAGAATGATGTGATGGACAAGACCCATCCATTAGCTTAGCATATGATCGTTCAGTTTATTGCTACTGCTTTCTTAATGTCAAATACATATTCCTTCGACCATGAGATCATACAACTCCCGGATACAGGAGGAATACCTTGTGTGCTATCAAACATCACAACATAACTGGGTGATCATAAAGATGTCTCCGAAGGTGTCTATTGAGTTGGCATGCATTGAGATTGAGATTTGTCACTCCGTGTATCGGAGAGGTATCTCTGGGCCCTCTCGGTAATACACATCACAAGAAGCTTGCAAGCAAAGTTACTAAGGAGTTAGATACGAGATGATTTATTACGGAACAAGTAAAGAGGCTTGCCGGTAACAAGATTGAACTAGTATGAAGATACCGACGATCGAATCTCAGGCAAGTACATACCGACAAACAAAGGGAATTACGTATGTTGTTATAAAGGTTCGACCAATAAAGATCTTCATAGAATATGTAGGAACCAATATGGGCATCTAGGTCTCGCTATTTGTTATTGACCGGAGAGGCCTCTTGGTCATGTCTACATCATTCTCGAACCCGTAGGGTCCGCACGCTTAACGTTCTTTGATGATATAGTATTATATGAGTTATGTGATTTGGTGACTGAATGTTGTTCGGAGTCCTAGATGAGATCACGGACATGACAAGGAGCTCCGGAATGGTCCGGAGAGTAAAAATTTATATATAGGACGATGCTATTTGGTCACCGGCAAGGTTTCAGAATGTATCGGGTAGTCATATATAGGATCATCGGAAGGGGTTCCGAGAGGTTATTGGGCCATATCGGCCAAAAGAGGGGAGCACACCAGCCCATATGGGGCTGGCACGCCCCACCTCTAGGCCGCCGGCCCTAGGGAAGGAAAGGGGTAGGGCTAGCCCTTCCTGCCTTCCCTCCAACTAAGAGAAAGGGAAGGGGGAGCCACCCCCTCCTTCCTTCCCCCCGCGCACCCAAGAAGGAAGGGGGCGCGGCCATGGGCAGGAGCCCAAGTTGGCCGCCGGCCCCTTGGGGGAACCCTAGACTGCCTCCCCTCCTCCCCCACCTATATATATGTGTGGAGGGAGAGGGGCAATAGTCACCACGGTCCCCAAGCGGTGTGCGGCAACCCTGTCCCTCTAGTTCATGCTCGGTCATATTTTCGTAGTGCTCGGTGAAGCCCTGCGAAGATAGTTGCATCACCACCGTCACCACACCATCATGTTGCAGGAACTCATCTACTACTTCGCCTGTCTTGCTGTATCAAGAAGGCGAGGTCGTCATCATGTTGAACATGTGCTGAATGCGGAGGTGTCGTATGTTCGGTACTTGATCAGGCGGATCATGAAGGTGTACGACTACATCAACCACATTGATAAATGCTTCGACTTAACGGTCTATGAGGATACATAGACACACTCTCCCCTCTCGTAGATATGCATCTCCATATATATATATATTGCGTGCACGTAGAATTTTTTTTGTTTTCCATGCAATGTTCGCCAACACGTGTGTGGGCTGGTAGATGTCCGGGAAGGCCTAGGCGGTAGTCGAAATGGTACAGTGATGGTGTCCGACCAGGAGGGTGTGGATACAGAGAAGTGGGGAGGACGGAATAAAAGATAAGTGGTTTAACAAAGGTAATTTGATTGGTCCCAGGATGTCGGAGTCCTACATGACGGACGGAAGTTTAGATGTATGCAAGCATGTCCGGGAACATTTGGGGCACCCATCTCGCTCGGACCGAACCTCCCTATCCTGAGGCCAACTCCTATGCACGACCCCAAATTGTCCGCCGCCGAAGCACTTCCTTCCCAAAATTGGGCTACGTTTGCATCGAAACGGATAGCACACAGACCGGCGAGATGTGCGCCCTTGTCCTAGCCTGGCCAGCCCATCATTGACACAATGTTCCCATTTTCCCCGCTTCCCAAAAACCATCCCGCACTCCCATCCCTTCCTCGTTCATGGCCTGCGCCCCGAAGAAACCCGAAGCCGCCAACCCAGCCGCCACCACTGCCAACCCCGCACCAAAGAGGAAGAAGAAATCGCGGTCGGAGCTCACATCGGCGAAGATCGCACAGCTCGGCATAGACTTGGACAGGAGTAGGGACCGATAGTCCCTTTAGGCGGAGAAGAAAGCCACTACCGACTTCGCCCTTGAGGCCACAGTCGTGTAGCACAAGGCCATCGTCGAGGACAACGAGGCCATCGTCGCCAAGTCCATGCAAGTAGCGATGACAAACGCCCTCCTCATGCTAGGGTTGTGCTGACCGGTGCCGGCTATTCTCTCTGTTGCCGCCATGGCCGCGGTAAGCACGGGCTTGTCAACCGTTCACTTCCCACACTGTCAGTCGCCGAGCTCCTCCATAATATCAGGCATGGCTAGTGTTCATCCGACGCAGCAACATGCTCTGACTCCATGTCGCGGGATGACAGCATGACCGTGCTGACCACCCCGCCCCAACGGTCGTCATTGACCTCAATGTCATGCCTGGGTATAGTGGCACCGGCCAGTCGGGCGTCGGATGCAAAGGAAGCAGCTTCGGTCGTTTCCTACGCCCAACATTCCTAGCGCCCGCAAACTTTTCGATGGAACGCCCAACCCAACGCATGCGGTCGATGACCCTACTTCAACGAGTTCATGGAGAACGTCATCTATGAGGGTTGTGGCCAGGTATTCCACCCCGAGGGCCAATGCCAAGGCTAGGATCTCGACAAGACCAAAAGCCAAGGCGATCGCGGCCAAGATGGTGTCGACCATTATGGTGTCCATGAAGAAGAAGAGGCAAACAGCCATGGCAATTCATGACATGAAGATGAAGACATCTATGTGAAGAGGAGGAAGAAGAGGGCGTCAAAATTGAGGATGAGCCATTGTTTTTTTGCATGGTAATATGTGTCTCATTTATATCATAAGGATCATAGTACAAGCCACGTATATACCGACCTGACAAAACTGAAAAGACAACAGAACACTAGCCTTTGCACACAGGAACACTAGCCAAGAAGTAAAATTACAAACAAGACTGAAGAATCCTCCGAGCTTGACACCAATGCCCGTCACCTACCTTTGGCACCACCATAGCAGCCACCAAAGAAGAAAATGACGGATCACCTCCACACTCGAGCTCGATGCAGCCCCATCGCTGATATGCAGCTTTGTAGACCTCCAAGGTGACTCGCCAATAAAGGCGAAGCCATTGCCATTGAACGAATTAGACCGGGGCAACACCCCGGACACGCCATCGAACTCCAGATCTGGCACCACCGCCCAACTAAGACGTTGGAGGAGGAAACCATACCTGCCTGCTGATACGTCTCCAACGTATCTATAATTTTTGATTGCTCCATGCTATATTATCTTCTGTTTTGGACATTATTGGGCTTTATTATCCACTTTTATATTATTTTTGGGACTAACCTATTAACCGGAGGCCCAGCCCAGAATTGCTGTTTTTTTGCCTATTTTAGGGTTTCGAAGAAAAGGAATATCAAACGGGGTCCAAACGGAATGAAACCTTCGGGAACATGATTTTCTCACCGAACATGATCCAGGAGACTTGGACCCTACATCAAGCAACCAACAGGGAGGCCACAAAGTAGGGGGGCGCACCTACCCCCCCCCCCCAGGCGCGCCCTCCACCCTCGTGGGCCCCCTGTTGCTCCACCGACGTATTTCTTCCTCCTATATATACCTACGTACCCCCAAACGATCAGATACAGAGCCAAAACCCTAATTCCACCACCGTAACTTTATGTATCCACGAGATCCCGTCTTGGGGCCTGTTCCGGAGCTCCGCCGGAGGGGGCATCGATCACAGAGGGCTTCTACATCAACACCATAGCCTCTCCGATCAAGTGTGAGTAGTTTACCTCAAACCTTCGGGTCCATAGTTATTAGCTAGATGGCTTCTTCTCTCTTTTTGGATCTCAATACAAAGTTCTCCCCCTCTCTTGTGGAGATCTATTTGATGTAATCTTCTTTTTGTGGTGTGTTTGTTGAGATCGATGATTTGTGGGTTTATGATCAAGTTTATCTATGAAGAATATTTGAATCTTCTCTGAATTCTTTTATGTATGATTGGTTATCTTTGCAAGTCTCTTTGAATTATCAGTTGGCCTACTAGATTGATCTTTCTTGCAATGGGAGAAGTGCTTAGCTTTGGGTTCAATCTTGCGGTGTCCTTTCCCAGTGACAGTAGGGGCAGCAAGGCACGTATTGTATTGTTGCCATCGAGGATAACAAGATGGGGTTTTTATCATATTGCATGAATTTATCCCTCTACATCATGTCATCTTGCTTAAAACGTTACTCTGTTCTCTTGAACTTAATAATCTAGATGCATGCTGGATAGCGGTCGATGTGTGGAGTAATAGTCTTAGATGCAGGCAGGAGTCGGTCTACTTGTCTTGGACGTGATGCCTATATACATGATCATACCTAGATATTCTCATAACTATGCTCACTTCTGTCAATTGCTCAACAGTAATTCGTTCACCCACCGTAAAATACTGATGCTCTTGAGAGAAGCCACTAGTGAAACCTATGGCCCTCGGGTCTATCTTCATCATATTAATCTTCCAATACTAAGTTATTTTCATTGCCTTTTATTTTACTTTGCATATTTATCATAAAAATACCAAAAGATATTATCTTATCATATCTATCAGATCTCACTCTCGTAAGTGACCGTGTAGGGATTGACAACCCCTTATCGCGTTGGTTCCGAGGATTTATTTGTTTTGTGTAGGTGCGAGGGACTCATGCATAGCCTCCTACTCGATTGATACCTTGGTTCTCAAAAACTGAGGGAAATACTTGCGCTACTTTGCTGCACCAACTTTTCCTCTTCAAGGGAAAACCAACGCAAGTTCTCAAGAGGTAGCAAGAAGGATTTCTGGTGGCGTTGCCGGGGAGGTCTACACAAAAGTCAACATACCAAGTAACCATCACAAACCCTTATCTCCCGCATTATATTATTTTTCCATTTTCCTCTCGTTTTCCTCTCCCCCGCTTCACCCTTGCCGTTTTATTCGCCCTCTCTCTCTCTCTCTATCCTCCCTCTCTTTCTCTATTTGCCGTTCTATTTTCCCGTTCCTCGTTTGCTTGTGTGTTGGATTGCTTGCTTGTCACGATGGCTCAAGATCATACTAAATTCTGTGACTTTACCAATACCAACAACAATGATTTTATTAGCACTCCGATTGCTCCTCTTACCGATGCTGAATCTTGTGAAATTAATGTTGCCTTGCTGAATCTTGTCATGAAAGATCCGTTCTCCGGCCTTCTTAGTGAAGATGCCGCTACCCATCTAAATAGCTTCGTTGACTTGTGTGATATGCAAAAGAAGAAATATGTGGATAATTATATTGTTAAATTGAAGTTATTTCCTTTTTCGCTTAGAGATCGTGCTAAAGCTTGGTTTTTGTCTTTGCCTAAAAATAGTATTGATTCGTGGAATAAGTGCAAAGATGCTTTTATCTTCTAAGTATTTTCCTCCCGCTAAGATCATCTCTCTTAGAAACGATATTATGAATTTTAAGCAACTTGATCATGAACATGTTGCACAAGCTTGGGAGAGGATGAAATTAATGATACGTAATTGCCCAACACATGGTTTGAATTTGTGGATGATTATACAATTTTTTATGCCGGATTGAATTTTGCTTCTAGAAATCTTTTAGATTCGGCCGTGGGAGGAACTTTTATTGAAATCACTTTAGGAGAAGCTACTAAACTCCTAGATAATATTATGGTTAATTATTCTCAATGGCACACTGAAAGATCTACTAATAAAAAAGTGCATGCGATAGAAGTAATTAATGTTTGAGTGGAAAGATGGATGAACTTATGAAATTATTTGCTAATAAAAGTGTTCCTTGTGATCCTAATGATATGCCTTTGTCTACTTTGATTGAGAATAATAATGAATCTATGGATGTGAATTTTGTTGGTAGGGTAACAACGTGTATAGAGGAAACTTTAATCCTAGGTTGTATCCTAGTAATTCCTCTAATAGTTATGGTAATTCCTACAATAATTCTTATGGAAATTATAATAATATGCCCTCTGATTTTGAATCTAATATTAAAGAATTTATTACTTCGCAAAAGAATTTCAATGCTTTGATTGAAGAAAAATTGCTTAAGATTGATGATTTGGCTAGGAATGTTGATAGAATTTCTCTTGATGTTGATTCTTTGAAACTTAGATCTATTCCACCTAAGCATGATATCAATGAGTCTCTCAAAGCCATGAGAATTTCCATTGATGAGTGCAAAGGAAGAACCGCTAGGACGCGTGCTAAGAAAGATTCCTTTATAAGAGCGTGTTCTTCTAGTTTCCATGATAATAAAGATGAAGGTCTAAAAGTTATTGATGTGTCCCCTATTAAATCTTTGTTTTGCAATATGAATCTTGATAATGATGGGACTGAATATGACCCACCTTTACCTAGACGACGTTCCAAGAATTCAGAGTCTTTAGATCTTGATGTTAAAATTGTTAAAAGTGGGATTGAAGAAGTCAAAACTTTAAATGTTGATGAACCCACTATTTTGGATTTCAAGCAATTTAATTATGATAATTGCTCTTTGACATATTGTATTTCCTTGTTGCAATCCATGCTAAATTCTCCTCATGCTTATAGCCAAAATAAAGCTTTTACTAAACATATCGTTGATGCTTTGATGCAATCTTATGAAGAAAAACTTGAGTTGGAAGTTTCTATCCCTAGAAAACTTTATGATGAGTGGGAACCAACTATTAAAATTAAAATTAAAGATCACGAATGCTATGCTTTGTGTGATTTGGGTGCTAGTGTTTCCACGATTCCAAAGACTTTGTGTGATTTGTTAGGTTTCCGTGATTTTGATGATTGCTCTCTAAACTTGCACCATGCGGATTCCACTATTAATAAACCTATGGGGAGAATTAACGATGTTCTTATTGTTGCAAAGAGGAATTATGTGCCTGTAGATTTTATCGTTCTTGACATAGATTGCAATCCTTCATGTCCTATTATTCTTGGTAGACCTTTCCTTAGAACGATTGATGCAATTATTGATATGAAGGAAGAAAATATTAGATTCCAATTTCTATTAAGGAAAGGCATGGAACACTTTCCTAGAAAGAAAATTAAATTACCTTACGAATCTATTATGAGAGCCACTTATGGATTGCCTACCAAAGATGGCAATACCTAGATCTATCCTTGCTTTTTATGCCTGGCTAGGGGCGTTAAACGATAGCGCTTGTTGGGAGGCTACCCAATTTTATTTTTATTCCTTACTTTTTGCTCCTGTTTAGTAATAAATAATTTATCTAGCCTCTGTTTTGGTTTTTTTTCCGCTTAATTAGTGTTTGTGCCAAGTAGAACCGTCAGGAAGACTTGGGGAAAGTCTTGTTAATCTTGCTGTAAAAAACAGAAACTTTAGCGCTCACGAGAATTGCTGCCATTATTATTTGGAAAGCGCTATTTAGTTAATTATTTTTTCAGATGATTAATAGATAAATTCCTCACGTCCAGAAATTTATTTTAGAATTTTTGGGGTTCCAGATCTTGCGCTAGATACAGATTACTACAGACTGTTCTGTTTTTGACAGATTCTGTTTTGTGTGTGTTGTTTGCTTATTTTGATGAATCTATGGCTAGTAAAATAATTTATAAACCATATAGAAGTTGGAATACAGTAGGTTTAACACCAATATAAATAAATAATGATTTCATTACAGTACCTTGAAGAGGTCTTTTGTTTTCTTTCGCTAACAAAGCTCACGAGATTTTCTACTTTAAGTTTTGTGTTTTCAAGTTCTCAAGTTTTGGGTAAAGATTTGATGGATTATGGAACAAGGAGTGGCAAGAGCCTAAGCTTGGGGATGCCCATGGAACCCCCAAGATAATCTAAGGACACCTAAAAGCCAAAGCTTGGGGATGCCCCGGAAGGCATCCCCTATTTCGTCTACTTCTATCGGTAACTTTACTTGGAGCTATATTTTTGTTCACCACATGATATCTGTTTTGCTTGGACCGTCTTGTATGATTTGAGTCTTTATTTGTTAGTTTACCACAATCATCCTTTCTGTACACACCTTTTGAGATAGACACACATGATTCGGAAATTAGTAGAATAGTCTATATGCTTTACTTATATCTTTTGAGTTATATAGTTTTGCTCCAGTACTTCACTTATATCTTTTAGAGCACGGTGGTGGATTTGTTTTATAGAAACTATTGATCTCTCATGCTTCACTTAGATTATTTTGAGAGTCTTAAATAGCATGGTAATTTGCTTAAATAATCCTAATATGCTAGGTATACAAGATTAATAAAATTTTCTTATGAGTGTGTTGAATACTATGAGAAGTTTGAAACTTGATAATTGTTTTGAGATATATATATGGAGATGGTGATATTAGAGTCGTGCTAGTTGAGTAGTTGTGAATTTGAAAAATACTTGTGTTGAATTTTGTGATTCCCGTAGCATGCACGTATGGTGAACCATTATGTGATGAAGTCGGAGCATAATGTATTTATTGATTGTCCTCCTTATGACAGGCGGTCGGGGATGAGCGATGGTCTTTTTCTACCAATCTATCCCCCTAGGAGCATGCACGCAATACTTTACTTTGATAACTTGTAGATTTTTGCAATAAGTATGTGAGTTCTTTATGACTAATGTTGAGTCCATGGATTATACGCACTCTCACCCTTCCACCATTGCTGGCCTCTCTAATACCGCGCACCTTTCGTCGGTATCATACACCCACCATATACCTTTCTCAAAACAGCCACCATACCTACCTATCATGACATTTCCATAGCCATTCCGAGATATATTGCCATGCAACTTTCCACCATTCCATTTATCATGACACACTCCATCATTTTTATATTGCTTTGCATTATCATGTAGTTGACATCGTATTTGTGGCAAAGCCACCGTTCATAATTCTTTCATACATGTCACTCATGAGTCATTGCATATCCCGGTACACCGCCAGAGGCATTCGTATAGAGTCATATTTTGTTCTAAGAATCGAGTTGTAAGTAAATAAAAGTGTGATGATCATCATTATTAGAACATTGTCCCAGTGAGGAAAGGATGATGGAGACTATGATTCCCCCATAAGTCGGGATGAGACTACGGACGAAAAAAAGAGGCCATAAAAAAAGAGAAATGGCTAAAATAAAAAAAAGAGAAAAGAGAGAAGGGACAGTGCTACTATCCTTTTACCACACTTGTGCTTCAAAGTAGCACCATGATCTTCATGATAGAGAGTCTCCTATGTTCTCACTTTCATATACTAGTGGGAATATTTCATTATAGAACTTGGCTTGTATATTCCAATGATGGGCTTCCTCAAAATGCCCTAGGTCTTCGTGAGCAAGCGAGTTGGATGCACACCCACTTAGTTTATTTTGTTGAGCTTTCATACATTTATAGCTCTAGTGCATCCGTTGCATGGCAATCCCTACTCACTCACATTGATATCTATTGATGGGCATCTCCATAGACCATTGATACGCCTAGTTGATGTGAGACTATCTTCTCCCTTTTTGTCTTCTCCACAACCACAATTCTATTCCACCTATTGTGACGCCCGGATAATTAGGCTACAGTAATCCCCCGTTAGTGATGCCACGTCACCTGTGTCACTGTAGTTAATCTCGGGTTAGTTCAAAAACCGATTCAAATTTTCAAATTCAAAATCAGGGCAAACAACAAAAGTTTTCAAATATTAAAACTAAATGTTCGGGTAGAGCCAAATAATGCATCGGTAATTATGGTGGAGAACCCGTACTTTTCTAAAATGTTTAAAGGCTCTAAGATAATTAAAACAATAGTTAAAACAATTAAATAAATGCATTTTGTATTTTATAAAATATTAAACTATTCATCTGGTTGCCTAAAATATAATGGGGCACTAGCATAATTAGTATCGCTAACTTAGGATTTTACATTGTAATTTATAAAATAAAATAAAACAGTAGTAGAGAAATAAGAAATAGAAAAAGAGAAACGACCCTCCCGGTCAACTGGGCCAAACGACCCAACCAACCGGCCGAGTCGGCCTTTCCACAGGTCGGCCCACCCCACTCTCCCTTATCCCCTGGACGCAGCAACACTAACCCCC